>NC_137023.1:26149966-26374966 GCF_032717465.1 Coenobita brevimanus | reverse complement strand
AACCCTCTGTTACAACATTCATGAGCTTTTGAAATGTGGCTGGTGCATTCTTCATACCATATGGCATTACAGAACATGCAAAAGTCTTTCCTAGTGTTACAAAACATGAGATCTCCCTAGCACGTTCAGTCATAGGTACTTGCCAGTATCCCTTTAACAAATCAAACTTACTTATGTACCTAGCCTTTCCGATCTTGTCTATGCAATCTTCCACGCGAGGGAGAGGGTAAGTGTCTGTTTTGGTTATCTGATTAACACGTCTGTAGTCGATGCAAAGCCTCTGTGACCCACCTGGCTTAGGGACTAGAGTGACAGAAGAACTCCACTCGCTCTGACAGGGCTCAATCATCTTGTGGTCCAACAGGTAGCCAAGCTCCTTCTCGATGAGAGGAACTTTCACTGGGTTCACACGGTAAGGAGGCAATTTAATTGGCTTTGCTTCTCCAACATCGACATCATGCATCAACACAGTGGTTCTTCCTGGAGTGGCACGGAACACTTGCGGGTACTCCTGCAGTAATGCCGAACACTCCTGCCTTTCCTCGGGAGCTAGATGAGAAAGCTTAGTCTGGAGATCATTCATGATATCAGGATTCTTCCCCAAACTATCACTCAGCCTCATGCTGCGTGGGAGAACTTCACTTGCAGACTCGGGTGGAACAGCTACAGTGCAGACTGGGTCACCTTCGTCCCGCCTGTGATATAACTTTAGCATGTTGATGTGACAAAGATGCTTGTTCTTTCTACGATCTGGTGTGGCGATGACATAGTTGACATCACTGAGTTTCTTCTCCAGGAAATAAGGAGCACTAAACTTGGCTTGAAGAGGTTCCCTATGCACCAGTAGCAGAATCAAAACCTGATCTCCTGGCTGAAAGTGGCGTAACCTGAACTTCTTATCATACCAAGTTTTCATCTTCTCCTGAGCAGCTCCTAAATTCTCTCTCGCCAGCTGTAAAGCAGTGGACAGCCGTTCTTTGAACTTCATCACATACTCCAGCAGGTTGACGTCATCTTCCTCCCACAGCCAGCATTCCTTGAGTAGCTTAAGGAGTCCTCTTACTTCATGGCCAAACAGTAGTTCAAAAGGTGAGAAGCCCAGTGATTCATTTGGAGATTCTATTTGCGGCAAATACAACAAATGGAAGACCTTTATCCCAGTCTTTCTGATGTTCCAAACAGTATTTCTTGAGCATCGATTTGAGTGTTTGATGATATCTCTCCAACGCTCCTTGGGTCTGGGGATGGTAAGCTGAAGACGTGATCTGGGTGATGCCCAACTCTTTCAGAGACTGCTTGAAAACATTTGACATGAAATTACTTCCCCGGTCTGACTGTACCTCCTTGGGCAGACCAAACTTTGTGAAGAACCCTAGCATTTCCTTAACCACGTTCTTTGCTGAGATATTTCTAAGTGGAATGGCTTCAGGATAACGAGTAGCCATATCAATCAGGGTCAACACATAAGAAAATCCTGAAGAAGTTTTAGGAAGAGGGCCCACAATATCCACCAACACACGGGTGAATGGCGCCTCAAAAGGAGGAATGGGAACTAGAGGTGCAACATTTTCGGTCTGATTACACTTCCCCACAACTTGACAGGTGTGACAAGACTTACAATACCAGGAAACATCCCTGAAGATACCTGGCCAGTAGAAGTGTTTCAAAATGCATGCCACAGTCTTCCTTACTCCAAGATGTCCTGCCAAACTGGAATCATGAGCCACTCTAATGATATCCTGCCTACAAACACGAGGGATGACAACTTGATGTACAACCTCCCATTCACAGTCGGCTGATGCTGCTGGGGGTCTCCACTTCCTCATAAGTACTCCTGACTTTATATAATAACAAGTAGAAGCACCAGCTGACTCTTCCTCACTGCAAGCAGAGTTAGCTAGACCTTTCAACTCAGGGTCAGCAACCTGCAACTCAACCAACTCTTGACGAGACAAATTATCAACACTACGGGGTACTGCCTCATCTGGTGAGTGGTCCAAATTAGCAAGAAAAGTGTCAGCTAGGATAACATCATCATCATCATTATCCTCTAAGTCACCAGTAACTTTAGACTTAGCCCTAGTGACAGCACATGCAGGGAACACATCAGGGACATCACAATCCTGGGTCGCAGTCATTGGTTCACTAGACAACTGAGGAGCTGGACATCATTTCCAAGTAATAAAGTTACACCTGACATTGGGAGTGTCTCAACGAACCCAACCATAACGGAACCATTAACAAAACCAGACTCTAAATTCACTCTGCACAGAGGGACAGAGAAGTAATTATTCCCTACACCTTGTAAGATTACAATTTCATCAGAGGAATTAACATTAGAGCCTAGAACACTGGTCAGCATAAGTGATTGGCAAGCACCCGTATCACGATATATTTTAACTGATTTCCTGTCATTACTGTCCAGAGGACTGACAAAACCTTCAGACAGGAAATTAGCACATGAACTCTTGAGAGTGTCACCCACGTTACTGCTCAAAAGAGGAGCTCCATCATGAGGATTTAATTTACCCCTCAAAGCAGGTTCAGTTAACTCAGTTAAAGAATTCTGGGAACTCTCAAGGGTGGACACTAGACCAATTGACTGAATATTTAAAGATTCCTTTTTGTTCACATCACGCTGTCTCATGAAACATTTCTCCGTAGTATGACCAAGCTTACTACAATAAGTACATTTATTTTTCCGAAATCTAGAGGTGAAGCTGGTATTTACCTCCTGAGAAACATTATCTTTATTCTCTTTCCTGTTACCTGTACTCTGAGTAGAGGCAACGTACTTAATCTCAGCTTTCCCTTTTTCTTTAGAATATCTCTTGTGAGTGAGAACATTTTCATCAGCTAAAACTGCAGCATCAGACAAATTATCTATTCTTTTCTCATCAAGATATAGGCTTACATCTTTATTAATACACCTTTTGAAGTCCTCCAGCAAAATCATCTGCTTAAATTTATCAAAATCAGAACTCACATTCTTAGAATTTAACCACTGCTCTAACAGATCTTCTTTGATTTTTGCATACTTAACATGGGATTTCTTATCTTGCTTATAAGTTGTCCTAAATTTTACTCTATAGGCTTCAGGAACAAGCTCATAGGCCTTAAGAATCAAGCTTTTAACTACATCATAATTATCAGATTGATCCTGAGGCAAAGATGCATAAGTTACTTGAGCTTTACCGGTGAGAACAGTTTGAAGGAGTACTGGCCAATACTTTTTGGGCCAATTAAAACCTATAGCTACCCTCTCAAACAACTGAAAATACTTTGTTAAATCAGATTCATTAAAAGGAGGGACAAGTTTAACATTTTTAGCCACATCAAAATCATCAGAGCTAGATGATGCAGTTCCACCTTGTTTCATGCGATACTCATGGTCTGCCTGAATCCTAGCTAGTTCAATTTGTGCCTGAGCCTGTGCTTGTGCCTCCTGAATACGAGCATTTGCCTGAAATTCAGCCTCCTGAATACGAGCATTTGCCTGAAATTCAGCCTCCTGAATACGAGCATTTGCCTGAAATTCAGCCTCCTGAATACGAGCCTGAGACTCAGCCTCCTTAGCACGAGCCTGAAACTCAGCCTCCTTAACAGCCTCCTGCAGAGCTAGCTGTAACTTAGCTATTTCAATCTGCGTTTGCTCATTTGGAGGAGTTACATTAAACAAGCTTTTATTAATCATGCCAACAATTTGATCTTTAGAATGATGAGAGTGAACTGCAATTCCCAATTGTTGAGCAACAAGCTTAAGTTCGTTCTTTGTTCTGTTTTCTAAATCACACACTGTTTGCACATTTGACAAAAAATCTTTGGCTTCATCAAGTGTAGGATTAGTAGACATCATGAATAAATCACAGTTGCAAAATATCAAGCAATATCCTTATGATAATATCCTGAATATCCTGATAAGAGGTCGCCAAATTTATGTTACAGAACAGAGAAAGATAATGTACACTTTAAGTGAGAATACTAAAAATCACTACTGTCCCGTAAAGTTCCAGGTTCAAAACAAAAGAGTTAGGTAAAATTACAAGTTAAAGTTTAATGCTCAAACTAACAACAAAACATTCAGGACTCATAAGGATAATGTAATGGCAAAAAACAGGTTAAATATATGGTTAACTGCAATAGCCTCTATTAACACGAAATTAGCATGAGTAAATTTATCTAAGTCAGCCCTGATAAAATGAGAATACCAGATAATATTCAGTGAATGCAAGATATATTATTACAGATACAAAATATTATTAATAAGGGCTGACACCCAAAACACATGAATCAGAAAAACCTTACTAGGCCTAAGAATTAACACTTTACGCTACACAGTACAAGAAAAAATGCAATAACAGTTATTCTCAAATTACACAGCTGCTAGATGGTTGGAGACTTCCTGAGCACTCACAATAATAACAACTGTACAGGGGAGGACAGAGATGTGAACAAAGTGAGGTGTAGATCTAAGTGGCAATTAATGTAGAGACTGAGCTCATTATATAGGGGCCGGCAGAGCTTGATACAACTTGTAAGAAGGATGCGCAAATGAAGCCATAGGGGACAAAGAGTTGACAATCCTGCTCTGAACAACAGAAAGAACGACTTACTCTACAATAAGGATAGAAGGGGGGAGTGAGGTAGAACACGCTCGTGATCAAACATGCGGCATACTGTACGTTAGAATTACACAAAGGATGATGAAATCATAGGCTATGTAACAATATATATATATATATATATATATATATATATGTGTGTGCGTGTGTGCGTGTTCTTAACTAACGGTATCTTTACAGGAATGAGTCAAACCATACTGTCCCGTGTATTAACCCATTTTCGTCATACACATCTTTAACCCGCCCTGTCCCGTCGACGTATGGGTACGTTGCAACATTTTGCATTCGCCAGTTCCGGCGACGTACTGGTACGTCGTGCAATTGCAAGGTCCCTAATTTGCACAATTTTCAATTTTCGCACGTGATTTTTCGTACGTATACACCGGACACCTTCCTCTATTCCTCTACAAGATGCCAAGCAGGGACAATGTCTTACACCGCATAATCTCCCCCCTCCCCCCCTCACGCCATTGTCTCGGCAATTCACCTGTTACCAGTGACCTGGCCAGTAAAGATTTTCAGGGCCAGAGTGATTCCCCAATCGATGACAATGTGGAGGACAAAGTTTACATAGCATTAGAAGAAGAAACAGTCAGAAATAATGATCAGGTAATGTGGCAAAAGAAGGTCAGGTATGGTGATGAGTTATTGATTGAAACAATGCTTATAATGCCTATATTACTGCTTGAAAACCAATACACTCTTATACTACATATAAATTTGTACCAAGTAAATAAATAAATACCGTTTTGAGTTGTGTGAAATAGTTACCCTCCCATAGAACTCGTTTTCTTTGGTGCCAGCCTGTAAGAAAACCTAGTCAGGTAAGGAGGTACTCCTACCTGAATCGAGTATTTTAAACCTCAGGTGAGCGATTTCTCTATGAATTTTCGATGTTTCTCACCAAAAGCGGAGGTTTTAGCCAAAAAAAAAAAATCGAAAATACCTCGGGGTTGGGGGATGTCGGAGGTGCGGAAAATCTCGGGACGTGACGGGTTAAATCTATGAATATTGTCGGTACGCACTATTTCATTCGGTAGTGCATTCCATTGATCAGCTGCCCTGTACGGTAAACTGAATATCCTGATGTCTTTATCACCCCACTTTTTATGGATTTTTTTTTTTTCGAGGGTCCTGCTGGTGCTCCCCATAGGCGATAATAATTATTTATGTCTATTTTCTCTTTCTCTGTGGTGCATTTATATAGCTATATAATGTCTTCTCTTTTCCTTCTCTCTTGGAGTGTAGGTAGGTGCAGTTTTTCTTGTCTTTCTTCGTAGCTTAGATTCCTTTAGTTTGGTACCCATCTTGTAGCTGCCCTTTGTAATTTTTCAATCTTATCTATGTGTTTTTTGAGATGAGGATTCCAGACTACTGGTGCATACTCCTTGGTTGGTCTCACGAATGATGTTAGTATCTTTATCAGCTTGCCTTCATTTATAATTATATGTGAATGTTATCCTCATATTTACAAGCACTGTGTACATGGTCCATACCTTCTCATTGATGTGGTCAGCTGGAGATTATCTTTGATAGTAACTCTTAGGCCCTTCTCCTTTTCTGATATGTGTAGGGTTGACCCTCCTAGCTTATAATCCCAGTATGGTCTTTTTCCACATTTACCAAACTTAGTTACATGGCATTTGTCCACACCGAATTCCATTTACATTTTGCTCCATTCATGAGGCTTATTGAATTCTTCTTGTAGCTCTCTGCAAATAATCTGTTTGTAATTCTCCTTTGCATTTGTGTGTGTGTGTGTGTGTGTGTGTGTGTGTGTGTGTGTGTGTGTGTGTGTGTGTGTGTGTGTGTAAAAAGTCTGAACTGAGACTGAAGCTCCCTACCAAGAATTCTGTGCGTTGCATTCAAATTTTACACCTTGCTAAAGGGTTCAAACAATAGTATTTTTTTTGGAAGTGGAGTAGCGTGTCTTAGGACTGTGATTACGAAAACCTGATCAGTCACGAGGTTGGTGTAAGGCAACAGTCGGAGCAGCAGTTCTGAGCAGTGGCATCAGGCAGGTTTGTGCATCCCACGAGTTTGGATAAGTGCGGCGAGGGATACTGACAGGCAGGCAGCGTGTATTGTGTATAGTTTAACACTGCTAGGACGGATGATCGAAGTGCAACATGGTTTGTGTGAAAGTTGTGATTTTGCTATCTGCTTGTGTATTACAGAGAGAGAGAGAGAGAGAGAGAGAGAGAGAGAGCAAGAAGAGGACGACGACTAAGACGATGAAGAAGAAGAAGCTTTGGTTAGAAAACATAGCAGCTTAAAAGGAACAGCAAGAAATAACAGGAATAATAAGAAATAGAAACCTAAAAAATAAAATCGAAGCTAATGGTCACGGGAAGAGAAAAGTAAATTAGAAAAGTCGGAAGGAGGAGGACACAACTGAAGACGGAGGGTAGCCATACGTTACGGGACAAGGAATGGCCGCGAGCTGAGCGTACCGCCTCTCTTGACTGATATTGAGATCTATTAGTTTTTCTCCATTCAGTTTAACTAAAGATTCCCCGTGTAGAATCTCTCTCACTGAAAAGCTACAAAGATTTGTATTGCAAGTTTGGCCTTCGTGGATGCGTGGAATTTGACTGCAGTTTATTATTTTGTTCTGGTGTATTAGTTGATCCCCTATCTAGATAAAATTGCATTGTCGTAGCCAAAAAAAAGAAAAAAAAAAGAAAGAAAAAGAAAGAAAAGAAAGGAATACTCTCTTCATCCCCCGTGCGAAAGTTAATTATAATAATTTACAGGATATTTTATGCAACTCGGAAAGTCACTTCTCGAGCTGGAGGGGTGACATACTCATTAAGCCTTTCACCATTATGGTGCTCTCCTAAGCTTAATATAAATCGTCAGGAGTGAGGAAGAATGAAAATATAACGATCTTCACACTTTGTAGAGTTTAATAGATACAAACCCCGCGATTGTTCGTTCTTCAGGTTAACAAATTCATCCAGATGGATATAAATCACAATAATATTAAGTCCTCGTACTTAAAAGATGAATGACACCTTTTTAATAGCAATTTCACAACCCTAAGCAGAAAAAATCGCATAAACGTTGCGGACGTAGGCAAACATTACATTAAAGTGTTGAACGCATCCAGTCGCTTACTGATATATATATAAGTACGCTCGTGACTGGGAATCGAACCCTGGACCTTTTAGACAGAAGTCAGGCACTGATACCACTCGACCACGGCGTGATAAAAGCAGTAACATTTTTTTTTTTTTTTTTTTTTGACGAACCAGGTAAATCCATTATGGAAGGATATATTTCAGTCACAACACATTAGGATTAAATCACAGCCCCACGCAACTGGGCAAGTGACAGCAGTTTTAATGTATCCCAGACACAACACGAGCGTCTTTAAATGTTGCAGAGACACACATTACGCGCGTGTGCACATATATATTTGTACGCTCATGACTGGAAAACGAACCCTGAACCTCTTGGCTAGAAGTCAGGCACTGAGTACAAATATATTTTGTACACACACGCGTGTGTCTCTCCAATTATATATATATATATATATATATATATATATATATATATATATATATATATATATATATATATATATATATATATATATATATATATATATATATACGGGTGATAAGAAACAGAGAAGTGAGCATGAAAGTGAAAGAGTTACTACATGACAGTATTGTGATACCAACTCTAACGTATGGAAGTGAAGCTTGGACGTTGTTAGAAGGACACAAGTCCAGAGTGAGAGCAGTGGAAATGAGTTATTAAGAGGAGCCTGTGGAGTCACATGGAGAGACAGGCTGACAAATGAGGATTTAAAGGAGCGTTGTGGTGTGGATGTGGATGTGATAGGAAGCGTTATGAGGAACACACTGAGGTGGTTTGGCCATGTGGAGAGGATAGGGGGTGGGAGACTGACGAGGAGAGTGTATGTGAGTGAGGTGGAGGGAAGGAGAGGGAGGGGGAGGCCAAGGATGAGATGGAGGGATGGAGTGGAGAGGTATATGAGAGAGGAGGGTGTGAGTTGGGTGCAGGGCAGTGAAATGGCGGGGGACATGGCGACGTGGAGGCGATTTGTTTGTGGCCACCCCCTACGGGATTGAGGCGTCTGGCAATAGACAGATATACGGGTATACATACACACGTCAGTGTGTGTGTGTGTGTTGGACTCTTGGAATAAATCTGATGGGTCGTTTACTGAGTGAAATCAGTACTTCTACATGTCACACTCTTGCACGTGTCATCACTCCGGTCCTAATACCCACTGTCCATACCGATTCCATGCTAGGGACGTCCCATGCACAACTGTTGCGGTGATATTATATGAGGATGATAAGGACAGATTTGTTATATATCATCCTACTGTTCCCTACTCCAGCCTGGGATGGGACTTGCGAAATTTCAGAGAGCAGACCACATCTCTATTACCGAAATGAAGTACGTGGGGGGGGGGGGCACTTATCCACTCTCAGATAATGACAGTGTGTTGCCTCTGATCATTGTTTAACCTCCTCAGTACGTATATATATTCTTAGTACCGCTAGACGATTTCCTAGAGCCAGTGGGAGATTTATCGAAATGGATTGGTTGCTAAAAACCTTCACTAACCTGGTGACCAACAAAAATCTCCCGTAAGCTGAAGAAAATAATTCATTAATAGCAAGAATACTCGTATAATAAAAACGAAAGTCTCCCGAATACCAATCAGTAATATATGCTTTGGTATTACTGTATTTGTGTTTTATTTACACACACACACACACACACACACACACACACACACACACACACACACACACACACACATGTAGATAAATAAATATTTCCATGATATTTTGTTTTCAAAGATGCCAGTTATTCTTATCATATCCCAGTCTGTTTTGCATTCCTTTCTGTTTGTATTGTTTCGTTGTCTTTCATTTAACTTTAACATTCCATTGAATTTATTATCTCTGAACATGGACAACATATCTTGAGGATCAAATGCGGGGACGAACAGAGAATCAGAGTTCCAAGTAAATTAGATATTGTTTTTCATCTTCTGTTATCATGTTCAGTGAAAACCAATGTTTTTGTTCCTCAGTCATGTACAGTAATCAGTGTATACAAGCCACTTTCAAACACATGCGCATTATGTAGGCGGTTCATTAATCTTTTCTGCAGCACACTGCCCCTTTTTGCGTCAGTGGATGCTTCTGTTCCACTTTTGACTTTCATCTTTTGTGATATTGCTACATAAAAAAAAAAAAAAAAAAAACTACTTCATATGAGTTCCCCCCTTTTTTTAATATTGCTTGAAACTGCTGCCAGACAATTATGGCATATTGAAATAACGGTTTTTATTGCAATGTTGAAGTATACTATTTCAATACTTGGTGTATATGCAAGTTTACTTGCTGCTGAACAAAGGACTTAATGCAAGAGTTTCTCTCCAAAACTGTCTTCTTGAATAAAGTGACATATTACATTTTATATAACTGTTACTTTCCGGTAGTTTTAGTGAACATGACAGAGACGTTTCAGACAAAGGGTGCTAAACCTTAACTTCACTAACCTTATTCTTTTCTAGGAGGCTCACCCAAGCTGAATAATTTTCGAAATTGCAAGATTAAATGGAAAAGTACGTTAACGTGTCGATGGAAAGAATGATTTTGGCTTCCTTGCCTGTGGTCAGAAAACAAATATTTAATAAACAAACACCTAACAGCATCTTTGCCTCATAGGGGAGAATGTTGGCATCGTTTCCGTGCCCTAATTGCCGTGTGTGGGGGGTGACTGAAAATAATGGCCTCCCCAGGGGTCGTATTTTTGACTCCTTCAATCGTGTGACTTATTATTAGATTCACTGTGCTTACCTCCAGAAGAATGTACTTACGCTGAGAGAGACGCCATGTAGTAAAGGGATAATGGAAGCTAATCCAAACTCCTCTTGCTCAAAACATATCTCTATACTGTAAGTGAATATAGTGGGGAAATACCTCATTGGGTTGACTGGATTAAAGCCTTCAGTCCGATGATGTATCATTATTGGCAGTGAAGTGGCACTGGACATGGCGACATGGAGGCACTTTGCTTGTGGCCACCCATTACGGGATTGAGGCGTCTGGCAATAGATTGATAGATAGACTATTATTATTATTATTATTATTATTATTATTATTATTGAGCTTCGCTATACATATGGCGAAGCTTATTGTTTTGGTAAGCAATATTTTTATTTCTTTGCACTTTTTTGTCATATGGCATGATGACATTATGTAGGAAGTTAAAGTAGGGTAACCCAAGTAGTCGTGCCAAACATAAATAACTTCGACCTATTTTTGTAGGTCATACATTTTTGCTGAAAAATTGCATAATTTAAATCTAAATATCTCAAACTAACTGAGGTACAGCTATTTCCCTATGTTAAAAAAGTTTGCCGAGAATTTTGGCTGAACATCTTGCCATTTATCGAAATGAAGTGTACTGAATTCAGATGTTTTGGTAAGCATTATTATTATTTTTCTTTGCACTTTTTCTCCCTAGATCTTATTCAGGAAGGTACCCTAGGGCAACCCAAGTACTTGTGCCGGATATAAATGACCTTGACCTGTGTTTGAAGGTCATACTCATTTTTTATGGAATACTGCATAATTGATACTGAAATATCTCATAAACTACAGTAATTGAGATGCAACTATCTTATTGAAAATCCCCATATAAAAAAGTCTACAGAGCTTTTTGGCTGAATATTTTGTCATTTAGCCTACTGGAAGGTACCGAATTCAAATCTGCTCAGTGTTTTCATCATAACACATTTTAGAGAAAATTACGACAGCTGTAATGCTGTAACTTTAAGAAAATATAGGCGTGGTTTCTTTATCTGAAAGGAATATGGTTACAGTTATGTATACTGCTAGCCAGATATTGAGACAATATATCCAAAATGTACCCACGATTACGACGGCAATCAATACCATAAATAGCTATGGCGAAACTTCCTTATTGTGGCTACACAGTAAGTACGGTAGGTAACATTATTATTATTATTATTATTATTATTATTAAGCTTTGTCATATAAATGGTGAAGCTTCTTGTTTTCATCAGTGTTATTTAGCTTCGTCCTATGGCGAAGCTGCTTGTTTTCATCATCACTATTATTGATAATTAGTATTAATATATATACTGTGTTATTATTATTTTTTTTTCTTTGCACATCTATGATCTTGATATTACTGTATACAAGAAGGTACCCAAGGGTATCCCAAGTCCTTGTGCCAGATATAAATGACCTAGACCTATTTTTTTTTTAAATGTCATATTTATTTTTCAAAAAATTGCATATGTGAAATTGAAATATTTCCGAAACTAATTGAGACACAGCTATTTGATTGGAAATCCTACAATAAAAATGTTTCCAGAAAATTTTGGTTTAGTAATTTGCCAGTTATCCTAGTGGCAAGTACAGAATTCAGATCTGCTCAGTTTTTTCTTTGCAACACATTTTACAGAAAACCACAAAAGCTTTAAAGCTATAACTGGTCAGATATATAGTTGTGGTCCCTTTTATGATCTGATAGGAGTATGGTTACAGTTATGCATAGTGTTAGCCAATTATTGAGACAAATGAAAAATCTACCCATGTGTTCTTCGACACCTTATTCTTTAGATCTTCTATGATCTTGACAGGGTACCTCCTGTGTATAATACAGGTTTCCCTCTTCACTCTTCTTTAGATCTTGTTGATGTTATACAAGAAGTCACATTAACGTCTTCAGATCTAGTTTATTTTACATACACCTTATATACCATTAATAGTTATGGCGAAGCTTCCTCATTGTGGCTACACAGTATGAACAGGTAACTAATTATTATCATTATTCTTTGCACTTTTTTTTGCTTCGGTCTTGATATTACACATGAAGGTACCCTAGGGAAGAGCAAGTCCTTGTGCCAGATATAAATGAGCATGACCTATTTTGAAGGTGATACCCATTTTTATTCTAAAAATTGCATATTTGAAATTGAAATAACACAGAAACTAATTGAGATACAGTTCTTCGGTTGAAAATTCTATGATAAATATGTTTGCTGAATAATTTTGGCTTAATATTTGGCCATTTAGCCTAGTGGAAAGTACCAAATTAAAATCTGCTTGATTTTTTGCACATGTTTTAAAGAAAACCACAAAAACTTTAATGCTTTAACTTTCCAGATATATAGCTGTGGTTCGTCTTAAGACATGAAAGGAATATAATTACAGTTAAGCATAAAGCTTGCAAATTTTTGAGAGAAACATATAATTTACACATGCTTTCTTTGACATCTTTGCCTTCAGATCCCTTGTTGATGTTCCACACGAGGTTTCCATAGGGTCTTCAGATCTTGTTAATATAACACATACTTTTATGCCATATGATGAAGCTTCTTTATTGAGACTATCCAATAACAGCAGATAACTTGAGCTGCATTTTTGTCTCCAAAATGGAGCTTGGGATTCAAAGCGCATCTTGAGGCACTTGGTTTCTGTCCACATAAACGTTCCAGGATACGTAGAACCAAAAATTTACACTTGCCAATCGCCATGTAAACAGAGGGGTTCGCTGAAGATCATCTGATGAATAGGCAGTTTACAAGTAGTCCTTATTTGTGCTGAACTGACTCTATATGTTGTTAACCCACCGCATCCCGACCGATTTTTCACCAATGATCCCCCGCCCCCCCAGTCCCGACCAATTTTGGAATTTTTTTTGGCTCAAACCTCCGTTTCTTTGTGAGAAAGAATGGCATTTCACAGAAGTGCTCACCTGAGCTTAGAAGTGGTCTAAACAGGTGGCCCTTTAAAAACCTGGTACCGTGTTGTCTGGAGCTGCGCTGCAGCTGTCGCGTTTTCTATGATAGCAGTAAGTATTGCAAACCACTCAAAATAGGTAGATATTTGTTCATTTTGTATGAATTTATATGTAGTACAAGAATATATTGGTTTTCACATAATAATATATGCGATATAAGCATTGTCTCACTCACTGAACACATGAACAAACCGCACCTTCCTTGGTGATGTTACCTCCTCATTACTTCTGCTCATTCCTTCTTCTGGTGCCACATAATCGTTTTCCTCCACAACGTCATCGACTGGGGAATCACTCTCACCTTGAATTTCGTACCGTGGCACGATGTCTTTACTTGTCAGGTCACTGCTAACAGGTGAGTTGTAGAGACAATGGCGTATGGGGGGTTGGGAGGGTCACATGGGGAAAAGTAGTGTTGCTGCCTTGCAGTGGGTAGAGGAAGGTCTCCCATGTATGCCTACCAAAAATCATGCACGAAACTTGAAAAATGTGCAAATGATGGACCTCGCAATTGCAAAATGTATGGGTACATTGTCGAGACTGAGTGTGACAAGATGTTGCAACATACCCATATGTTACCTGGATGTGGCAGGTCGATATTAGGCACCTGCATCCCCAAAATTGTACATTGCGATATTCATCACTTAATTATCCTTGCTGTCCATTCTCTCTCTTCCCAAACTGCACGAAGACTGCTCCCAACAATGCTTGGATGAGATAAGAAGGCGGTTTTGGTTTCATTGACAAATTTTTGGGCGGCCTTCGAATCACTCTGGCCAACAAAAACTTTGTAGATTGGTTTCACCGAGAATGGCTTCGAATTTGATCCATACATTTGGACGAGAAAAATGGAGCTAAGTAATTCTTCTTCTTCTTCTTCTTCTTCTTCTTCTTGTTATCATTATTATAATTATTTTTATTATTATTGTTATTTACCCTGAGCCCCTCAAAACAGAATGCAGTAAGATATGACAGAGAGACCAGATACCGTTTATTTTCATCAGGTGCATCAGAATTTTTCATCAGATACTAACGCCCATAGTCTCGAAACTGAAGGCGTGGTTACCCTTCCCGTACCCCGCTCGAAGTGGAAGTTCACACCTTCAGTGTAAGTGGTAATCTTGAAAGAGTGAGAGCACACCCCTTTGTGTGGGTAGGCACAGCAAACAGTTGGTAACACTGATAAGGTTTAAATTTAATGAATTGAAAAGAACATGACAGTTTCTAAGATTCATATACAATAAAATCTCTTGATGTTAGCAATTCTTACCTATTTTATTATTGTTCTTGAATACTCTGTATGAGTACGTATACCATTCCTGTACTATGGGGAAAATTTGGTGACAGACATAGCTTCGAAGTGGCTCATGCATACCCCTTGGCTGGTAATACCGACGTTGATTATATATCTGCCCCAAATGCTTGTTTTTGTAATTTTTCCCACCCAGAACCCCCAAAACCCACCAGTCCCCCAAGACACTTGGGAGGGGGGGGGGGGAATTTGAAAACCAATCACGAGCACGAAAATAAAGGTCAAATCCGTTCAAATCACACCAAAATACACCAAAAAATATACAGCCAGGCCAAAACAAAATAGGATGGACTTGTAAAAGTTTACCGAACGCAAACATGAGACTGGCTCTGCACGATTCGTCTGTTTAGGTAGTACTCGACCATTGTTAACTGTAGGGATCATTTCATGAACTAATCAAACTATTTATAAAAATATCATGCACCATATCTGATAAACAGCTTGGACGAAATACTGAAAAAAAAATATAATGGAAGTAAATATAGTATCTTATCTTTGTTTTCGTCTCATGATAAATTAACTATCTCCGAAGAAGTGTGAAGTCTTTTAAAATTATATAAATATTAAACGCTTATTTTCATCTTTACTCAATCTTTTTATTATTAAATTAAAGTTCCCATCACACACACCATAGGGTCCTGCAAATTCTAAACAATTTTCTTTGTACAAGGCTACTATAATTTGACGAAGGGGCATGCAAAGGGGTGCTATAAGACTCCCTGAGGATTCCTAATAAATGCTGGGGTAATGATCTCCCATTCACCAGGGAACGCTCTACCTTTAGTGCGTTAAGTTTACAGAAAGATACAAATAGAGCAAGTGAACGTCTGCTCACAGTTTAAGACTACGGCCGCAAGAGTTTGCCTTCCTCATCCCTCTGTAACTTTTAAGGATATGACCATGTGACATGATTCCCAAGAATATTTAGCACCGATTCCTGGACGTCCCTCTTTACCAGCCACGATAGCGAAGCTGGTATTGTTTTCAGTCTGTGTGTGTGTGTGTGTGTGTGTGTGTGTGTGTGTGTGTGTGTGTGTGTGTGTGTGTGTGTGTGTGTGTTAGCACGATAATTTCGCAACTGCTGAAAATATCATCACAAAATTTTGCAGGTGTGTAGTAGGAAAAAAAATGGTCACGAGTTCGAAACTGGTGGATGTAGGTCAAGGTCTGTCTGTCTGTTACCACGATAACCTCTCAATCTTTCTACGTATCATCACAAAATTTTGCAGGTGTGTAGTAGGGACGAAATCTCCTGTACGAATGTCTTCTCGGCTCTTGCCAACTTCGCCTTCAAAGCCAAGAGTAAACTCCTTAATGAAACATACTTGGCAATGCACTGCAGTGCCATAAATTAGGGGACGGTGTCAAACAAGCTGTGCCAAAATGTCATATTGATCCAACTGTTTGTTTAGAATATATTTCCGGAAAAACGATGCTTCATAGGGTCTGAAATGGGTAGTAGTCTGTTAGCACGACAATTCGCAACCGCTCAAAATATCATCACAAAGTTTTGCAGTTGTGTAATAAAGATGAAAATCTCCTACGATTCGAAATTGGTGAAAGTAGGTTAAACTCTGTGTGTCTATTACCACGGTAACTTCGCAACCAATCAAGAAATAATCACAAAATTTTACAAGTGTGTAGTAGGGATGAAAATCTCCTACAAGTTAGAAATTGTTGAGAGTTGGTCTAAGTCCGGGTCATATTTAGAGCTGCACTAGATATGTACCAGTTCGCGGCTGATGTGATTCCCCCCTTTATTATTATTACTATTATTATTATTAGTAGTAGTAGTAGTAGTAGTAGTATTAGTATCATCATCATCATCATCATCATCATCATCCGGACCTCCTTTCCCACCCTTGGGAAGGGTGAGGAGTAGCAACGTCCAGACAGCCCAAGAGTAATATTATCATCATCATCATCATTATCATCATCATCATCATCATCATCATCATCATCCGGACCTCCTTTCCCACCCTTGGGCAGGGTGAGGAGTAGCAACGTCCAGACAACACAAGTTTGCTCAATCCAATGGGCCACACTTCCATTCACTCATCATTCAAGCCCCGGAACCCTGGCTCTATCAGATACGCCCAAAACATTCACCACATTGTGTAGCTTCACATAAACGTATCCGGTAGAGTCAGTCTGGATGCTGCCAAGTTAAAAAGGGGTGCCAAATCCTTGATCATGCATTTGTCCTCACAACATTCATCCAACCAGCTCGATCTCTCGTAAGTTCCCTAGCCTCACCGACTTCCAAATCTCTCTTCCTCTCACACTCATCCACCATATCTCTCCTCCTTCTCCTTGGCCTACCTCGCCTCCTCCCTCCTTCAAATTCGCTCAGATATATCTTTTTCACCGCTCTATTGTTATCCACTTTCTCCACATGACCATACCATCTCAGTATACTCTCTTCAATTCTGGTGTGCACCGCCTTAACCCACATCTTTCACTAATCACATTATTTCGTATGCTGTCTACCCTCTATATTGGCGGAGGGTTAGTGCCCCTCCCCAGAAAACAACTAACTAAAAAAACAAACAATAAGCCTCGGACAAGGACTGACCAAACGATGACGACCAAGGACCGGACAAAGGACATGATTATCGGAACATGGAATGTAAGGGGAGCGAATGATGAGGTGAAAGAGAGAGAGATTGTCCAGGTGCTTCAGGGTGCGAAAGTGGATGTATGTGGAATAACTGAAACAAAATGGAGAGGAGAAAATGTGAGAGAATGGGAGTATGGATGGGGTATATGTGCAGGAGTAGGTGAGAATGAGAGGGCAAAGGAAGAAGTATGTATAGTTGTGAGTAAAAGATGGAAGAGGAGCATAAGACAGTATGGATCAGTTGGGTCAAGGATTGTGTGGGTAAAGTTGAAAGTTGGAATACAAATGTGGGCGATTGTGTGTGTGTATGCGCCAACGCAAGATCGTGCTAGAAGAGTGAGAAAAGAGTTCTGGACAAATGTAGAAGTGTGCATGGAAAAGTTTGGAAGGAATGAGAGAGTGTTTTTGATTGGTGATATGAATGGTAAAGTTGGGAATGTGAAGGTGGATGGAATAGTTGGTGAGTGGGGTGTGCCTGCTGAGATAGATGAGAATGGGAGTGCATTAGTGGACATTTGTGCTGGGAGGGGGTTGGTGATAGCCAATACCCTCTTCAGGAATAAAATGATCCACAGGTATACATGGCGAGTGATGAGAAGGGTGGGTGGTGAACTGAATGAAAGGAAGGCAATGATTGATTATGTGTGTGTGGATGAAACGATGCGAAGATGTGTAATGGATGCAAGAGTTTATAGAGGTTGGGGGAGTGGACTTTCTGACCACTACCTGGTGGTGGCCAGAATTAGAATTCAAGTAAGATGGAGGAATAGAAGAAGGGAAAGACGAGAGGAAGGAGTAGTTCCAAGGAGAGTGGAAAGGTTACAAGAGGATGAGAAAAAGGCAGAGTATAAGAGAGAAGTGGAGGAACGATTGGGCAAATATGAATTGGAGCAGATGGGAGACGTGGAAGGTGTGTGTAGGATATTTACAGAAGAAATATGTGCAGCATGTGATGTGGTGTGAGGAAGGAAGAGAAGACGAAGGGGGGTGCAAGGAACAGCGTGGTGGCATGAGGAGGTGAAACAGGCTGTGGCACAAAAGAAGAAAGCATACAATGAATGGATGAGGAATAGGGGCGTGGAAGAAGTTGAGAGGCAGAAGAGAGAGTTATATGTAGAAAGAAAGAGAGAGGTGAAAAGATTAGTAAGAGAGAGTAAAAAAGAGAGTGGATGAGGAATTTGGAAGGAATTTGAGTGTAAAGTGGAGGGACTGTAAGAAAATGTTCTGGAAAGAGGTGAAAAGAGTAAGACAGGGTGGAAGTGAAGTTAGCAGGGGAGTGAAAGATAAAAATGGTAGATTACTAGTGGAGAAGGGAGAAAAAGTGAGCAGATGGAGAGAACACTTTAAGGAATTGTTGAACGTAGAGGATGGAAGTAATGCGGGTATAAGTGGCTGGGGAATGGCTGGGAGAAGGAGGGAGGTGAGAAGACAGGAAGAAATCAGTAGGATAGAAGTTGTGGAAGCAATGACGAAAGTTAAATCGGGGAAAGCCCCAGGAATTGATGGAGTGTATGGTGAAATGCTGACGCATGGGGGAGAGATAGTAGTAGAATGGATGTGGAAGATGTGCAGATTGGCCTGGGAGGAAGATAGAGTCCCGGAGGATTGGAAGTCATGTATAATTATTCCCTTGTACAAAGGAAAAGGGGAAAAAGAAGAGTGTGGAAATCATAGGGGCATTTGTCTTCTTAGTATAATAGGAAAAGTGTATGGTAGGATACTTACTGACAGAGTTAGAGAAAGAACAGAGAAATTAGTTGGAGTAGAACAGGGAGGCTTTAGGAAGGGAAGAGGTTGTGTAGATCAGATATTCATTCTTAGATCTTTAATGGAAAAGTTTCTAGAGAAGGGAAAGAAGTTGTATGCGGCTTTCATGGATTTGGAGAAAGCATATGACAGGGTGGATAGACAAGGATTGTGGAATGTGTTAAGAATATATGGAGTAGATGGGAAGTTGTTGAATGCTGTGAAGAGTATGTACGATGGTGCGAAGGCTGGAGCGCGTGTGTATGGTGAACTAAGTGAATTTTTTTCTTTGAAAGTTGGGTTGAAACAGGGATGTGTCATGTCTCCATGGTTGTTCAATCTGTACATGGATGGGGTAATAAAAATTGTACACGGTAGGGTAGTGGATGTTGGAGTGGCCCTGGTGAGAGATGATAGTGTTTGGAAACTCCCTGTACTGTTGTTTGCAAATGATACCGTGTTGTTGAGTGAAGACGAAGGGGAGCTTCAAGGCCTGGTGGATGAGTTTGGGAGAGTGTATAAGAAACGGAATCTAAAGGTGAATGTAGGGAAGAGTAAAGTGATGGTCTTTGAGAGAGGTGAAATCAGTGAATGTACAGCGAGGTTGGATGGTGAGGAATTGGAAAATGTGAGTACATTTAAGTACTTGGGTAGTGTGATGAGTAAGGATGGAGGTTTGGAGGGTGAAGTGCTTGAAAGGGTAAAGCAGGGAAGAAAGGTTGCTGGTTCTTTGAAAGCAGTGATAAGAAACAGGGAAGTGAGCATGGAAGTGAAAAAGTTACTACATGACAGTATTGTCATACCAACTCTAACGTATGGAAGTGAAGTTTGGACGTTGTTGGAAGGACACAAGTCAAGAGTGAGAGCAGTGGAAATGAGTTATTTAAGAGGAGCCTGTGGAGTCACATGGAGAGACAGGCTGATGAATGAGGATATAAAGGAGCGTTGTGGTGTGGATGTGGATGTGATAGGAAGCGTTGTGAGGAACACATTGAGGTGGTTTGACCATGTGGAGAGGATGGAGGGTGAGAGACTGACGAAGAGAGTGTATGTGAGTGAGGTGGAAGGGGGAAGAGGGAGGGGGAGGCCGAGGATGAGATGAAGGGATGGGGTGGAGAGGTATATGAGAGAGGGGGATGTGAGTTGGGAGCAGAGCAGTGAAATGGCGGGGGACAGGGCGACTTGGAGGTGATTTGTTTGTGACCACCCCAAACGGGATTGAGGCGTCTGGCAATAGATAAACAGATAGACATTATTTCGTATCCTGTCTACCCTCTGTATTCCACATACATTGCTCAGCAGTTCCATCTCCACTGTTCTTACTCTTGATTCATTTGCATGCCACACCATAGTCTCACATCCATATGTTAAACCTGTCACTAACACTCCTTCATGTAAGCCTCGTGCAGCTGCAACACTCAAGCCTCTGTTTCTTACTAAGGCCTTCATTGCACCAGCTACTTTTCTTCCTTGTGTCACTGTACTTTCAACTTTTTTTGTACACTTTCTTCTCTTTTCTATCACTATACCCAGATATTTGAACTCTCTCACCAATTCCAGTCTCTCTCCATTCACTGTAACATCCCTCAGGGAGTCACCTTCTCTCTCAATAATCATCACTTTACTCGTTTCTACATTTACTCTCAGCGACGCTCACAGACGTCAGCAAAACTCTGCACTAGCGTACCAAGTTCTTGTCCGGTATTTGCAGGCAGTACTGCATCATCAGCATTCAACAAATTTGAGATATTCCATCCATCATCATTCATTACCAACGCTATCCCCCTCTCCATTACTCGTGTTTTTACTTCTCTCATCACCCCATCCATATATATATTGAACAGCTATGGGGACATCACACAACCTTGTTGCACTCCCACACCGATCGTGAACGATTCACTTAGATGCCCATTAACTCTTGCACATGCTTCACTGCCATCATAGAAACTCTTGACTGCACCAAGTTCTTGTCCAGTATTTGCAAGCAGTACTGCATCATCAGCATACAACAAATATGAGATATTCCATCCATCACCATTCATTACCAACGCTATCCTCCTCTCTATTACTCGTGTTTTTACTTCTCTCATCACCCCATCCATATATATATTGAACAGCTGCAGGGACATCACACAACCTTGTCGCACTGCCACTCCGATCGTGAACCATTCACTTAGATGCCCATTAACCCTTACACATGCTTTTCTACCATCATAAAAACTCTTGACGGCACCTAGCAGCTTAGCATCTACACCGTACATGTGCAAAACTTTCCACAATCCTTCTTTGTCCACTTTAACGTATGCTTTTTCCTGACCCATGAATGCCATAAACACCTTATGGTCCTTCGCACAAGCCTTCTCTGCTGTCTGTCTCACTGCAAAAATCTGATCTACACATCCTCTGCTGCTCCTAAAGACAACCTGTTCATCACTCACTAGGACTTCTGATATCTCTCTTACTGTCTTAATAATAATTTTTCCATATACTGTCCCTACCACACTCAGTAAACTTATGCCACGATAATTCTTGCACTCACTTCGCTCACTTTTATTTTTGTGCAGAGGTACAATCACATCCTTTTTCCACTCTGCTGGCACAGTTTCACTTATCCATGTCTTCTTACATGTCTCCAACAAGTGCTTCATTCCACTCTTTCCACTACACTTAATCATCTCTGCATACACCTCATCAACCCCAGCTGCTTTCCCATTTTTCAGCCGCTTCACAGCACTCTTCACCTGTGCAAGTGTCACGTCTCCTTGTACTGCGTTCCTTCTCCCAAACCAATCATGTTTACAGCCGCTCTGCTCTCTCTGTTCTCATTCATCAGGCTTTCAAAATATTATTTCCATCTGGTCCGTACTTCATCCCCATGGTTAATAATCTACCACAAACATCCTTCACACCACATTTCTTTCCGCCTTCACTTCTACATTTCCGCACCTCTTTCCAGAATAACTTCCTATTTTCAGAGTAGTTTGCATTCATTTTTCTTCCTAGATCACCATTTATCTGCTTTTTGCTCTTCACTAGCCTCTCTACGTGCTTCTTGCTCTCAAGATATTCAGTTCTTATTTCAACTGAACCCCTGTCCTGTAACCACTTTAGCCACTTCTTCCTCTTTTTCTCCACCGCTTTCTTAACCTCATCATCCCACCATCCGTACCTTTCTTCTTCGCTGTTACTCTTGCCACACCACTCACCGCTTTAGCACCCTATGTGCATTCCACTGGCTGTCCAGGTCCATTTCATTCCAATTCACTGATTCTAACTCCTTCTCTACTTTGGTCCTGTAATCATCTACTCTTTCTTTGATCCTCAGCTTCTCAATTCTCAGTCTTTCTCCCTGAGTGCTCCTCTCTCCTCCTGATCCACCTCACTCCTCTCAGCTTGATCTTGCATACCTGACAGATCTCCATATCGTCCTCTCATGGCCCTCGTATCAGCAACCATTCCCATCATCGACCTCTCTACGAGCACGTAATCAATCAGGCATCTTTCAGCACGATTAGTAGTAGTAGTAGTAGTAGTAGTAGTAGTAGCAGTAGTAGTAGTAGTAGTGGTAGTAGTAGTAGTAGTAGTAGTAGTCATAGCAAATGGCTTCCACTTCAACAAACAAGAATTTATTGATGCCATAGCCTTGAGATACGGGTGGCCAATAGAGAACCTACCACAACACTGTGCCTGTGTCACTGCCTTTGATGCAAACCATGCAATGGTATGCAAGAAGGGAAGCTTTCTTTGCATCCAACACGATGAGGTACGCGACCTCACTGCCAAAATGCTGCAGGAAATATGCCATGATGTCACGATTGAGCCAGCTCTGCTACCCCTGGACGGTGAGCATTTCATCCACAGAACAGCAAACACATCAAATGATACACGAGTGGATGTCAGTGCTCGAGGTTTCTGGACACGTGGGCAGAGGGCGTTCTTCGACATCAGGATATTCGATCGCATGGCAGCATGTCATCGTGAACTGTCTCTCGAAGCTGCACACAAAGGAATGAACAAGAAAAAACAGAAACTATCAAGAAAGGATCCAACATGTGGACCACGGTCGATTCACTCTCCTTGTGTTCACAGCATCAGGTGTGATGGGTCCAGAGACGTTGAGATTCTACTCGAGACTGGCAGAGGTTCTTTCTGAGAAGAAACGTTAACTACAGAGTTCCTTTATGGCCTGGATGAGATGTCGACTGTCATTTTCCCTCGTGAGGTCTGCACTCCTATGTCTCAGGGGCACAAGATCATCAGCCCTCAGGCCTGTCTCTCTGGCGGGTATGAATTACGAAGCTACTGTGGTCGAGAGTTGCATAGACCAGCGACTCCAATAGTTTAATGTCTTTATTTACACTGTAATATCAATAAATATTAAATAAAGTTATAATAGTAATAGTACATGGTTGGTAACTACAGCCGTTGGCGTGCATGGGGCAAACGGACTGTAATATGAGGGTTAGTGTTAACCTTCACATTACAGCTGCAAATGTTGAACTGTATTAGGAAGGTTGGTTTTGATCTTCACAGTATAATTCCCCAATTGATGGAGGTGATTTAAAAAAAAAAAAAAAAAAGCGGTAGTAGTAGTTGTTGTTGTTGTTATTGTAGTAGTAGTAGTAGTAGTAGTAGTAGTAGTAGTAGTCGTAGTATTATATCATCATTATTATTATTATTATTATTATTATTATTATTATTATTATTATTATTACACTAATCAACATCAAAATGGTTCCGACTTATCACCTGTTTCTAACTAACTTGTTACCCCCAGTTTTTAAACTGACCCCAAAATTTGGCTATCACGTAACCTTGACGTAGTACATCATAAGTGAGGGAAAATTCCATGAAACATGCAAAATCATCAAATAACTGTCAATATATTGCTACAAAAATAATATACTTAGTCTTCAATTTATATCATATACTAAGGAAGGAAGGAAGAGAAGACGGAGGGGGATGCAAGGAACAGCGTGGTGGACTGAAGAGGTGAAACAGGCAGTGGCGCAAAAGAAGAAAGCATACAATGAATGGATGAGAAATAGGGGCGTGGAAGAAGTTGAGAGGCGGAAGAGAGAGTTATATGTGGAAAGGAAGAGAGAGGTGAAAAGATTAGTAAGAGAGAGTAAGAGAGTGGATGAGGAATTTGGAAGGAATTTGAGTGTAAAGTGGAGGGCCTGTAAGAAAATGTTCTGGAGAGAAGTGAAAAGAGTAAGACAGGGTGGAAGTGAAGTTAGCAGGGGAGTGAAAGATAAAAATGGTAGATTACTAGTGGAGAAGGGAGAAAAAGTGAGCAGATGGAGAGAACACTTTAAGGAATTGTTGAACGTAGAGGATGGAAGTAATGCGAGTATAAGTGGCTGGGGAATGGCTGGGAGAACTAGGGAGGTGAGAAGACAGGAAGAAATCAGTAGGATAGAAGTTGTGGAAGCAATGAAGAAAGTTAAATCGGGGAAAGCCCCAGGAATTGATGGAGTGTGTGGTGAAATGCTGAAGCATGGGGGAGAGATAGTAGTAGAATGGATGTGGAAGATGTACAGATTGGCCTGGGAGGAAGGTAGAGTCCCGGAGGATTGGAAGTCAGGTATAATTATTCCCTTGTACAAAGGAAAAAGGGAAAAAGAAGTGTGTGGTAATCATAGGGGCATTTGTCTTCTTAGTATAATAGGAAAAGTGTATGGTAGGATACTTATAGACAAAGTTAGAGAAAGAACAGAGAAATTAGTTGGAGAAGAACAGGGAGGCTTTAGGAAGGGAAGAGGTTGTGTAGATCAGATATTCATTCTTAGATCTTTAGTGGAAAAGTTTCTAGAGAAGGGAAAGAAGTTGTATGCGGCTTTCATGGATTTGGAGAAAGCATATGACAGGGTGGATAGACAAGGATTGTGGAAAGTGTTAAGAATATATGGAGTAGATGGGAAGTTGTTGAATGCTGTGAAGGGTATATACGATGGTGCGAAGGCTGCAGTGCGTGTGGATGGTGAACTAAGTGAATTTTTCTCTTTGAAAGTTGGTTTGAAACAGGGATGTGTCATGTCTCCATGGTTGTTCAATCTGTACATGGATGGGGTAATAAAAGAGGTACAAGGTAGGGTAGTGGATGTTGGAGTGGCCCTGGTGAGAGAGGATAGTGTTTGGAAACTCCCTGTACTGTTGTTTGCAGATGATACTGTGTTGTTGAGTGAAGACGAAGGGGAGCTGCAAGGCTTGGTGGATGAGTTTGGGAGAGTGTGTAAGAAACGGAACCTAAAGGTGAATGTAGGGAAGAGTAAAGTGATGGTCTTTGAGAGAGGTGAAGTCAGTGAATGTACAGCGAGGTTGGATGGTGAGGAATTGGAAAATGTGAGTACGTTTAAGTATTTGGGTAGTGTGATGAGTAAGGATGGAGGTTTGGAGGGTGAAGTGCTTGAAAGGGTACAGCAGGGAAGAAAGGTTGCTGGTTCCTTGAAAGCAGTGATAAGAAACAGGGAAGTGAGTATGGAAGTAAAAAAGTTACTACATGACAGTATTGTGATACCAACTCTAACATACGGAAGTGAAGCTTGGACATTGTTGGAAGGACACAAGTCAAGAGTGAGAGCAGTGGAAATGAGTTATTTAAGAGGAGCCTGTGGAGTCACGTGGAGAGACAGGCTGACGAATGAGGATATAAAGGAGCGTTGTGGTGTGGATGTGGATGTGATAGGAAGCGTTGTGAGGAACACACTGAGGTGGTTTGGCCATGTGGAGAGGATGGAGGGTGAAAGACTGACGAAGAGAGTGTATATGAGTAAGGTGGAGGGTGGAAGAGGGAGGGGGAGACCGAGGATGAGATGGAGGGATGGGGTGGAGAGGTATATGAGAGAGGGGGGTGTGAGTTGGGAGCAGGGCAGTGAAATGGCGGGGGACAGGGCGACTTGGAGGCGATTTGTTTGTGGCCACCCCAAACGGGATTGAGGCGTCTGGCAATAGATAGATAGATAGAAAAATAATATACTTAGTCTTCAATTTATATCATATACTAAGCACAAACTGATATATATACAAAACATTATTACATGACCTTTGCACATGAGAAGTGCCTCTGCATTTTACGTTTGTAGGAGCAATTAATCTCACGCCGTAAAGTCCAACATTACTCGCTCATCATGTCTGGATTGAATCGACCTTGATATCTCCTCTCCATTATGACAATTTCGTGGTGAAACCTATCGCCACGTTCATCACTGAGATTGCCAAGAATTAATGGAAAGAAGTCCAAATGAGAATGGAAGACATTTATCTTGAGCGACTTTCGAGCACCGAGTGCATAGTAACTCATCAACATCTTGTTCACAAGCTCCTCATGATTCAATGCTGGATAATTTCCTAGGTAATTTTTGGTAAGAACCATGAAGCTCTCCCAAGCAGCCCTTTCCAGCTCAGGTAAGTTCATTATAAAATCCTGGTCTTTGAGTATAAGATGAATTTGAGGGACTATTGAAAAAACCTGCCCTTACTTTGACCTCAGATACAGTGTCTTGAAGCTTCGTTAGCAAGCAATGGAAGCCTGCACCATCTTGATCCCTGTTCTTCACAAAGTTCTTCATCAAAGTTTCATATGAAGTGGAGGCAAGAATACCTTTTCAGGTTCAACAAAAGGTTTGCTATGACAGTTGAACCTTCCTGTTATATCTTTCGGTCACATTGGGCATTCATCTTGTGTGTAATGCTTAGCATCTGCTCTGCTGTTCCATGAACAGAGAAAACACATGTGCTTTGTCTAACCTTGCTAAAGTCCTAGAAGCAAGCAGATCACTTTCAGGTCCCCACAGATGCTCCATTGATGTGTTTTGTAGCCAGTAGCGGTCAACAGAGCACTCATACTTTCATAACTTTCATTCATTCCATGGGCGTACACAATTGGAACTGAAGGAAGCTCATTTCCATTATGGAGAAGGACTGCCTTCAGTGCATTCTTCCCAGAATCTGTGAACAACCACCATTATCCTTTTTGATGAGGACAAGACTTACAAAGGTGTTGCATTAACAGTACAACATCATAACAGTAACAAAGCATGTCATCAAGCTCGAAGTACATTGAAAGATTTTCATATCTATGATGGAAGGTGGTGGTACAATCTCCGCCTTGTAGCATATTCCATTGCTTGAGTCGAGATCCAAGGAAATCATTTTTCTCCTTGGGAGAGTTAAGGTCTCTTATAAGGTCATCCAGCTCTACCTGACTGATGAGGTGTGGCTCCTTGTTCTCTAAATCTTCTTGAAAGTCGGCATCCATGCAACACTCCTCACTAGATTCTGATTCACTTGTTGTTCTTAATGGAGGATCTGGAACTGGAAACTCAGGGCCATGAGGTGCTTGCCTTAGAGAAGGTAAGTAAGGATACATGATCTTGGACCGAGTTTTCACTGAATTCCCTTTGGTGTTTGTGAGGCAAAAGTAGCAGTCTGGACAGTGACAGTGATCATTTGGTTCGTGCCAAACCATTGGTACAGTGAAAGGTATACCTGATGGTCGCTTCATGTGGTTTACACCGAGCTTGCATGCAATATGGGGTGCCCACTTCTTGTGTTGATTACCATCAGGACATTTGAAGGAATGTTTGTAAGCACTTTTAACATTACTTGTATTTGGTCTCTTAAGGCTTTCAGGTGTAAAGAACCCGCAGATGTAGCAGAAAGAGTCTGATGCATTCATACAGTTGTGGTGCTTCATTACTTCTCAACACAGATCAAGGCACTGTAACAGTAAAGAAAAGCTGAAATGGAATAATAGCAAATATAAGATTATCGTTGCATACATCAGTGTAAAAATTAAAATCATCTGCTTGATGATGGGAAAATTTTACCTGACTTTCGACTGTGGCTGATTCACTTTGAGTTGCTAAATATCTTGTGATTCAGTTACTTAACTGAAACTGATATAACCGCCACAGTTACTAGCTGAATGCAACTTTACAGGGTATATCTATCTCTATGATTGGGGTCAAATCGGCTTTTCCAACACATTAGCTGATTTTCCTATGGCATAATGGTTCTCGAAAACTGGACGTGCTGGCGAACATTGGATATCATATTCGAAATTTACAGGTTCATGTTGCTAAGAATCGCCTAAAAATATACTAGAACCATAACACTTTAAATTTGAGTAGCAGTGTTATTATTATTATTATTATTATTATTATTGGTGGTGGTAGACAGGGATATTCATCATCCATACAAGCTGCTCACGGGGGACTGCCGTTTCCTCTCTTCCATTATTCCTTCCTTCCTCTTCTGTCTTTCTTTCTTTCATTCTTTCCTCTTCCTTCTGTCAATGGGTGACTGTAGAGTGAGTGACAAGCTAAATGGTTTCCTGTACACCAGAAAACCATTTACTACGCTGGGTGGTAACCATATAACCAACTTATGGTGCTTGGTGGTTTAGTGGGTAATTAAGGCGCTCCAATTGGATTGAGCCTTTGCAGGTTTATATCCAAGGGATGGTTAGGGTTTATTGCTTATGTAATGCCACTCAGGGATGAGTGAGGCTGGTCACTCTCATCTTATATATTAGGACCTAACCCCGGGTTCCTACGCTCCTCATGGAGCAACACAGGATTGGATGATCGATGGAAGATGGATGGATGGAATAATTTAATTACATATTTATCTGCTGAAAGGAGAAGGATAGCAGAGTGTAGAACTTCTCATCTCTCTCGTTCTCCCCACAAATATTGGTGAACCAGGGCCGTGTGTGTCAAACTGCTCGTACATGACCATCAATCTTAACCCTTTACTAATGGCGATTTTTCTTTTAAACTATTTCTCGTATTCAACAGGGTTTCTCATTTTACATCATCTTCCGACCGAGTGTATATATATATATATATATATATATATATATATATATATATATATATATATATTTCCATTATTTTCGTATGGAACAGGTTTTCTCCTTTTACATTGTTTATCTACCAAACAGACGGCATTGGCGGAAGGAAAGATCGATCTTAAGTATTAGGTAGGCAAATTAAGGATATTCTTAAGTCTTTCATCTCTTCTGTGAGTAAATCATCTGGTGGTAGGAGGGATGGATTATAACATGGTTCACTGTGCTGGAGGGGGTAATGGAACTGAGTATATAAGTTGATTTCGAGTTATTTTCAGACATTTTTTGCACTCCTAGATTGAGTTCTTTTTCGCACACTCCCCCCTCCCCGTTGTCTGTTTTTGTGTGTGTGTTGTGTATGTCTGTCTGTCTGTCTGTTTGTCTGTCTGTCCGTCTGTCTTTCTGTGTGTGTGTGTGTGTGTGTGTGTGTGTGTGTGTGTGTGTGTGTGTGTGTGTGTGTGTGTGTATCTCTCTCTCTCTCTCTCTCTCTCTCTCTCTCTCTCTCTCACACACACACACACACACACACACACACACACACACACACACACACACACAGAGGAAGGGTATGTACTCTTTCCTTAAAATACAGCAAGCTGAGAAAGAACCAATAGGCTTGAATTAATGCCTGTGGACCGTATGATGGCCGATAACTACTTCATTTACATAACGTCCTTTTGTAATTTATCCTCCCCACCTCCACAAGAGTTTATCATGATTAGCGTGGGGGTCAAATGAAGACTATACATGGCTTCTTGGTTTCAGAAGCCTTCATAAGTTAGGTAACACTGTCTGATGGTAGCCAGAATGAGGTAATATAGACGTCATCGAGGTGAAATGGTTAAAGCAGATAATCAGTATTAGCCAAGCCCTAATCTTCCCCAAGGAAATGGCAATTTATGAAGAAACATCACAACTAACAAGAGCGAGAAAGACATACTTAATGGAAGGCAACTGCCAAACATTCTTGTTGTGAGAGAATGCACTGGAGTTTAATTTCTTAGGTTAGGATTAGTACTTACTGCAAATGAATTAATCTCTTCCACCTATTATGTGTACTGATGATTAAGTTATCCCTGCTACCTCTTCAGGAATTTATTCAGTCTTAGGGAGTCCTTGTGTAGCAAAGGCTTACGTAAAGGATGTATCTAACCTCACCTACTCGAACAGTCTCCCTAACGCTGAAAATTTTTTTGTGGAAACTGGATGACTGAAATGATATAATACGTGGTCAGATTCAAGAGGAGAGCCAGTTGGCAGCAGAAAGGAAATGAATGAAAACCGAGTGGTTATCAAAGCAAGAGCAGATGAATAACTTTAAAAAATATAATTAGGGAACGCATTATTTTTCTTAAAGTATGTAGGCTATCGTACATGATTACTAGGACAAGGAGAGATCACACAAATGTCACATAGCTAAAGAAAAGCATCATACAACAAGAAATTATAGCTATTAAGATCTATCTATCTATTTATCTATTGCCAGACGCCTCAATCCCGTTCGGGGTGGCCACAAACAAATCGCCTCCACGTCGCCCTGCTCCCAACTCACACCCCCCTCTCTCATATACCTCTCCACCCCATCCCTCCATCTCATCCTCGGCCTCCCCCTCCCTCTCCCCCCTTCCACCTCACTCACATACACTCTCTTAGTCAGTCTTTCACCCTCCATCCTCTCCACATGGCCAAACCACCTCAGTGCATTCCTCCTAACTCTTCCTATCACATCCACATCCACACCACAACGCCCGTTTATATCCTCATTTGTCAGCCTGTCTCTCCATGTGACTCCACAGACTCTTCTTAAATAACTCATTTCCACTGCTCTCACTCTTGCCTTGTGTCCCTCCAACAACGTCCAAGCTTCACTCCCATACGTTAGAGTTGGTATCACAAGACTGTCATGTAGTAACTTTTTCACTTCCATGCTCACTTCTCTGTTTCTTATCACTGCTTTCAAGGAACCAGCATCCTTTCTTCCCTGCTGTACCCATTCAAGCACCTCACTCTCCAAACCTCCATCCTTACTCATCACACTACCCAAGTACTTAAACGTACTCACATTTTCCAATTATTAAGATTGTGATATTTAATGTTCAGTGCCCCATCAGGAATATAATGACCTAGGGTTAGGCTGCTCAGTCCAGACATTTATGGCGAGAGTGCTCAGTCACCAACCCCTCGGATATTATTCTCACGAATTACGTCTGGTTGGAGTGCCTTAACTCACTGGACCACGGCACCAAACTGATTATTTGGTTCTGACACAGCATAGTAAAGTTTCCTGGTCCACATGACACTTTTTGGCTAGTTATTCAGTGTTGAGTCCCCTGAAGGTTGTACTTCGTGTAGTGAGTGGGAGGCGCCCTCACGTACTCCAGTTCATGGGGCTCTACACGGAGTGACAAACTTAATGGCTTCCCTTAACCTAGAAAACCATTTACAGCGCTGGGTGGTAACAATATAACCAAACAACGTGGTGATATGAAGCCTAGTATAAAGCCCCTGTTAATTAAGTGGAGAGACGCAAATGTTGCGATCATCAACGAGCCAAACCTACTTCCCAGCGGTTCACTTTGGCGAGGCGCTGTCTGTCGCAAGGGAACATTGGTCCACTGCACGGGACGGCCCTGCAGGTGCGGTTGCTTGCTTACTTTTGATTGGTCAGTTCGACCAGACACACCAGGGTTAGCAAACAACAACGACCTAAATATCTAAATAAATAAATTTGAAGGAATTTAATTTTATGTTTTAAACAGCAACGAAGACAGCAAGCCAGGTTTCGTGGTGGTTATTCATGAAATGTCCAAATGTCACTTGTCAACTAAGTATTTACGCCATTGTTGCACGTTAGTTTTACAGTATTTTTTTTTTTTTGTCCGTCTGTGTCTTAGCAGCAATATGGAAAAGTTGCTTAATGGAATATATATGCGCAAAAACATACGACAGGAGTGAAAACATTCTGAAGGCAAGGTGTAAAGAAATTTGTCCAAAAAGCTTCAGAAGACATTAATAAAGATGTTACTTTTAAAGGAAAAACAAACTAACCACGTGTTGCCATGCTAAGGTCACGATAGCGAGGTCTCGCATAAGATTTGTCGTGTACAGCGAATTCTTGGTTATACGATGACTACATGATTTGCAGCCATCCTGTTAGCCAATGTCATCCTTTAACCGGCACGCATTAACAGCAAATTATTCTTTTAGTCTATAGGCCTTAATTTGTACTTTTTCTGGTCGCTTTTCCCTACTTACCTCCTTCCTGCCTACTTTCATACCTACCGTATCTCCATGCCTCCCTACCTCCCTAGCTTCTGTCTTACCTACTTCCCTGCCTATCTCCTTCTTCCCCCACCTGACTACCCTCTCCACTCACTACCTTCCTTCCTACATCTCCACCTACCTCCATGCCGACCTCACCACTCACCTATCTCCCCACCGGCCTCCCCACCCTCCCCCTTCCCTACCCCTCTACCTACTTCCTCCCCTGCCTATCTACCTACTTCCTCCCCTGCCTATCTACCTATCAACCAGTCTACCTCTCTGTCTACCTACCTACCTCACAGCCTACGTCCCTGTTTTTTTCCCTACATAGTTCTCTTCCTAAATTCCTGTCTACCTTCTTTCTTGCCTACCTGTCTACCTACCTAACCTCCCGACTACCCACCTGTCTCCCTGCATATGTTCCTCCTTCCATACCTAAATCTCTACCTCCCTCGTTGCTGACATTACCAACTTCCCTGTCAGCTTCTCTACCTACCTCTGTGTCTACTGTACTGTCCTCCTTCCCTTTTCCCTTGCGTCCTATCTATCTCCCTTCCCACCTTCCTATCTACATACCTGTCTACTTACATACCTACCTACTTACGTAATTCCTTGCCTACCAAACTACCAGCCTCAAGGCCTACCGAGACAGTGACACGAGCTTATTTTAAATTGTTTTTTGTTTGAACTGGATTGTATCTAAACTGTAATGAAACCATAAACTACTACATTTTAAACGCCCCTTCCAATGATATCATTGTTATGACTAGATGCCTGTAAATAACGACTTTGAGGGTAACTGTGACATAAAGGTCGCTCTGAACGTGTTGACCACTCCGATGAAGGCACACCATCAGGTGGAGAAGATTTATTTGGCACCTCAGCCGTCAAAATCGGTCCATCCTCAGCAGTAAAAATCGGTCCATCCTCAGCAGTAAAAATCGGTCCATAACTGCGGCCGCTAGAACGCAGACGGACGGATGGACGGAAGAAATTCTGTTCCCCCGGCTCAAGTGTGCTAAGGCCCTCGACTTTGTCTCCAGGAATGAATAATGATATACAGAGAAGAGGAGAGGTTTGAGACAAGGCTACACAATTTCACCAAAGTTATTTATTACATCGTAAATGGACGCTCGCGGACACTGGGATTGGGATATTGATGGAGATTACTGTTAGAGTTTACTGACTAAAGTTTGACAATCTATGTGAAGAAAATAAAAAATTATTTTTAACCCCATAGATACGACTTTCTCTCTCTCTCTCTCTCTCTCTCTCTCTCTCTCTCTCTCTCTCTAAGGCAGACGAAAATCGTCTGGCTCAACAACAGCAAAATGTATAAGAAGAGCCTGTTTCTAACCATATCACCATAAGAATTTTGCCCAATGTTGAAAGAAATTTTCGAAATATTCATGTTGATGAATATGTTGAAAAAGATGTTTACTTATGGAACCCACTTCAGACAGCACAGGTTCTGGCAACGTAATCAGGTAAAAAATAAGCAAGGGGTGCCGGGCTTCTAGTAAGGGAAGTAACTTGTTAATGGGAATATGTCCGTCATTACATTAGGTATTATCTGGTGGAATAGCAAGAGAGTGGCGTTTAAAATCACCAAAGATACAGTACAAAACAGAAACTGACGTTTGTTGGTCCTGTATGTCGTAGAGGGGATTATTGATGGCCAGTCATGGTATTAGGGAGGCTATTGACAGTTGTAATGAAAACAGAGGCAGACAAAGAACAACACGACGACATGGGACTAAATCATGAATGACGACATATTATCATCATCATCATTTTCATCATCATCATCACCACCATCTACTGACACTGCTTCCCATGTAAGGATGAAGTAAGGTAAGATCTAATAAACATGAGAAACGAAAATACATAAGTGGGAGAACTAGTACCGCTGTGCTCATTGACGTTTTGTAGCCATAATTCATACATACTTCAAGCTCCCGGAATCCTGCTCTACCTCACAAGCCAAAGCATCTGCACATAACGAGGGGGCGGGAGTATGCACTTCACATGAACTTACATAATTATAAATATATCAGTTAGTGTGTGGGACGCGAACACAAGAAAATAATTATATTCCCTATTTCTCTCAAAGCCCATACTCAGATGAGCGGTACACCAGAGAAAAACAGAACAGAGATTTATATACTCTAGGCTGACCTACTTTTTATGAGCGCTTTGTTTACAAGAGAGACTAGTGTGCAGAAAAAGTAATGTACAGATAAATCACTAATAATAATGTGGATATTGCACGCACAGTAAGTGGGAGGATCAGAATCTGACTAACACAATTAAACAAGATAGAATGAATTAAAATTTCTTTCCCGTGGTTTTACATTCGACATAATAGAATACATAAAATCTCTGTTGTATCTATAAATCAATAGACAGATAAACTGTACCTGCAGGCTTGCACACGCTTGACATGATAGGCAGCCACACTAGCAACACTTTACTGTCGTGTTTTACGGGTCCTTTGTGGATACTAACCCATAGACAGTGGAACGCTATTTCTGTCACTGAAGAAGTTGCTTTTCTCCCTCTCCGAACATCTCGCACGGATGTATGTGTGAAAGGCTTTTTGGCTATTAAAAAAAAATAGAAATAAAAAACAGAAATAACTAAGTGAACTGGCAGCAACCTCAGCAAATTTAGATCGTTGTAAGGTCTAACTAATGAACAACTAATTACACTACAAAGAGCTCAGAACAGAAAATTGCTGAAAGGTTTAAGTAAAATACAAAAATAGTCGTCACTAATGGAAAAGGGTGGCAGCGGTAAATAAAATTACCCAGACGAGATATTGAAATTACTTTATTTTGTATTAAGCTGTTATAAGAAGAAATGCAGTTAATATACAAACAGTGAATCAGCAAACTTCAAAAGTCAAACAAGAATATATTAAGAGGATTGGAAAATTAGAAAATGTTTCTCATCGTGCTAAAAAATAAAATTATTAAGATTCCATGGAAAAGGTCACCACAGAGAAGGAGGAATTTTGTAAAGTTCACATACCAAGCATACCAATGACATCAATTACGTCTTGTGTGGGAAGTATAACGTGGCTAAACGGCTAGCTATGCCTGTGTCTAAAGCACTGAATACCACGAGCAATGCTGACCTGAAGAATTCCACTAACATCATAGCTTAAGTAAACACCATGTAGCTCAAGAAAAGAGAGATGTCACTTTTCACGAACGCCCCAGTGGAAGTAACCAAGGAAGCAGCGAAGAAAGTGATGATCCATAACGAAGACGATGCAAAATTTCATAAAAGGGGTGTCACAGTTTGTCAGATTTGGCGTCATAATAATGACGATCTGGAGAAGTGCAGTGTTTCAGGAAGCTGGGCTTCACGTTTCAGCGGTTGGAAATCCGTGACCTCTAGTAAGTCATAAATTAGAAGGGGGAAAAGTATTTCAGGGTTGAGACGTGTATGGAAAGAAAACCAGTGTCCATTCAGAGTGGTGCAATGGGCGTCAAGTATTATACGAATTTAAAGCATGGTCCCTGAATGTTCGTGACTAGAAAAAGAGTGGAAGTTTGGAAATGACGTGTCAGAGCTTTAGATGTACAGGTAGAGTCAGCTGGTATGGAGGAATGAGAAACCGGACTGTGAAGAGAATGGTGTGGACACAGACGTAATATGATCGAAAAGGGCATATTTGAGTGCCTAGAAAAAAAGCATGACCATTAGAGATGGGTGATGAGATACTGAAGACGTGCAGTTTACATGTCTAGGGAATAAGAATAAGTGGGGAGGGGATTAAGAAGGTAGAAGGATGATGTAAGTTTTTGAGTTATGAAGGCCTGAACTTTCATGAGAGTCAGTGGCGTGTATGGAACAGAGTAAAACTTAACTGTGGCGAGATTATTCTCCGTCAGTTAATTACAACCATCGTAATCTAAGAGAAATTTGATTCTGAATGGTTGAAAATTGCTTTGTGTAAACTATTTGATTCGACAGTTTGGAGATTGAAAATGAGTAAATGCAATTATCTGCATGATTTTCCTCAGTTTCTCCTAACCCTAAACTCACTCGCATAATAATTAAACCTCCATTGCTATATTCTCTCTGTGACTGTCCCATTTAAGTACTCCGTTATGCTCTTTTCCACTGCATGATCATTAGGTTTTCTTGTTGCATATATTTCACGAATCTCAGTACGTCTATCATATCCAGTGTACACCATACATAAATAGGTTGTCCTATGAAAAATATGTCATACTTCTGAAAGTTACACATAGCTTAACCGTTATGCACCAACATTTGCGAATGACTTTGTTGGGAAATGGTCCCCTTTTCTGAACTACGTGCCCTTCTCCCCTCATTCACGTTCATTGGTGCTTACAAAGATAATCTTCCCTTTTACCATTATGTTAACTTTATTTGCTTCATTCTTGCCACTGTATTTATCTTATCTGTCCACTTTTTTCATGTCCATCACTGCAGTCGTGTACTTTATCAAAAAGGATTCCGTGTTCAGAAAAATTCTGGAAAAGTCATAACTGACACTCTCGTGATTACTTTTCACAGAGCAAGGTTTGAGGAAGTTTCTACAATTTTTCATACACAAAGAAGACTACGGGCGAGAGTATACCGTACCACTGAATTGCACAAAATACAAGATCGCCAGGGTCATAAGATCTGACTAAACATTTGAAGTGTTCGGGCAATAATCGAAACAAAGATGTCTTTTGTGTAATTTTGAGAGTAATAAATGCCATGCCTATGTTTTGGCGATTCAACCTATTCTTAGAAAAAAAAAAAAAAAAAAAAAAAAAAAAAAAAGCTGCTGTCAGGTCAATATAAGACATATAACAGAAACGCGATCCATCTTTTGCACCATATGAGCGTTGGAACGAAATATGACATTTTATTTACCCGTAATTGAACAAACTACTATTACGTCATTTTGAAACAGTTCCTTCATTTAACAGATTTCTTTCAACAGTAGGTTATTATTGTTTTTTTTAATAAATCTCCAAAAAACATGTGATACAGTTCGCTATATTCTTATTCCGCTAAATCTCCATTTATTATGGTACTAAATTAAATATGTGATTTTTCATTGTCTTGTTATTTATTTAGAGTTTGGATTGGACCAATCAAATACCTGTATTAAGGATTGATCGTCACTTTTTCACAACGAGGGCGGGTTAACTCTTCCAGCTTGTCTCCCCAAGAGCTACTTAGTCAGAGCTGGGGAATGCTGAACACTTTGCAAGAATCCCTACTCATAACTGCCATTTGTCTTTTGGACTTAGGGGACAATGGACAAAGAATATACAAGTGGTGCCAGGCACAACAAACCTCGCCCGACAGCAGTTGTTTTATTGCTATTAAATACAGAAAAGGTACTGCCATTTAGTATCAGCATGGTACACAATTAAAGTCTAATGGCGCAAATGTTTTCAAATAACGCCCTCTGAAAATCCGTGAACTTGCGTTAGACCTCAGTCACTCAAGGACAAAGGTCATGATGCCAAATAAAGGCCCACATGAGTCTTCCTATATCATGATAATAGTAAATATCCGTCTTTAGGGAGTTTCGAGTTATAGCCCCCTGAATATCTGTGGCCTTGAGTTTGACCTTTCAAGGTCACTTATAGTCAAAGGTCATGGTACCAATTCAAAACCTATATGGGTCTTCCTACAATTTGATAATAGTAACTATCTCTATCTTAACCAGTTTCGAGTTATAGCCCCCGGAACAACTTGAGTTTGACCTTTCAAGATCACTCAAGGTCGAAGGTCTTGGCGTCAAATGAATGCACATACCTGTATTAAGAGTTCCTATATGTTCATAATAGTTAATATATCTTCAACCAGTTTCAACTTATGCCCTCAGAAAATCCAAGACCTTAATTTTCACCTTCCATGGTCTCCCGATTACCTCCAAGATCTAATTATTTTCTTTTGGGACCAGTGTCCACACCACATATCCTGAAAGACTCATGTAATTTCATTCAGCCGTTTTTCCGTAATGTTGCTAACAAAGAAACAACAAAAAACAAACAAACAAACGAGCACACTCGACCAAGAACAATACCTAGCGGACTCCGTCCGGTCGAGGTAAAAATGAAGGTTGCATGGCATTTCATCCTGTAAAACGTGAAGCAATTTCTCACCGATACACCCAGTCACAATTATAGTGATCTCATCCAAGCATTCATTGAGAAGCACATTTGTGCCTCAGTGAACTCAAACAACAGGCAGAATGTGCTCCAGCTCACCTAAACACTGATGCAGAAGCGTGCAAGGCATCACTACGTGCTTAATCGAGCTCGGAAATACTGCCTTTGTCCTTGCATCTCCAAATCGGGAATCAGCTTCTGAAAAGCTGATCCGAGCTGGCAAAGAGAAACTTAAACATTTCTTGAAAGAGAGAGAGTATTTTAAAAGGCTTGGTCTCTTTTTGACCGAAAGAAGAGGAATTCTTGGATGAACTTTTCATTTCAGATCCAGGCAAATTTATAAATAGAAAATCTCTGGTTGAAACTTAAAATGGAGGGCCAGGTTTAGGCATCAATTACCTGTCTTGTTGGCAGCAGAGGACGAGAAGAGTTAGAAGACCTCTTTATGCATCATGTCACTCAAGATTGTTTACCAGTTTTTTCAGCGATAGTACATTCTATAGTGTAAAAATAAACAGTAAATAAGTAAATAACTCAATAAATAAAATTCTCACAAATGATGTCTGCCCTAATGACTATTACTATACTCTCCGACAGGCACAAAATTGGATGATAGTTTGTATGTCTGGGATACTGATATTTGTGTCACTTTGATACTGCCTTGATATCATCATGCAAAATCTACAATTAATGTCAGTGATTCGTACGAACACCATAAAAGCAGAGTAGACAGGAAAGGGAACTCAAAGGCAAAAACCAAGGAGTTATTATTGCCAATTTATTCGTATTAATGATGAGTAAAGATAATTTTTCAAGTGTTAAAGATTTCATGGCATGTGTTTACAACTGCGACAAGAAATATGAATACAGAAGCTGATAAAGCTTGCACTCAGGGAGGTGGTACATCTGGAATAAAAATCATAATGGTGTGTAACATCTACGTGTTTGAATTGTTGTACTGGAGAAGACGAACGAGCTCCCAAGTCGTCATGCAGAAGCAGGTACCGTCCTCATTAACTACAACAAGTAGTACCACACTGGAGTGACAAGAGATGTGGATATGGTCGACCTTGGCACTGAAAGTACAACTGTAAATGTCCAAGCTGGTTATACTTCACATCAAATCCCGTGGAATGTGTAAGAAAGGAAAGTCAATCCTATTTCAGCTTCTTTGCAATGAGGAGGCATCACAAACTTCAGATTCCAGTGCATCATGACTGGCTGTGACAGGAACCCTGGTTTATCTAGATGAAACAACTGAGAGATACCCGTATCCTACTTCACAGATGTGCTTCAACCTTTCCTCAATCACAATTTGCTCACATGACCCCTATGACGTTCCTGTTGAAATACATCTATGGAGACACCAACAGCAGTCCAATAGCACAGTTCCAGGCACAGAAGTGGCACAGTCAGAAGTGGAAATAGACCACGAGGCTTCAACCGAACACTGATTCTCTGGAATTGCACTGTACGTGTGGTAACTGTATTGTTTGCTTCAGGTATTATCATTCTGTTATATCTCTCAGCTGTTGGTCGTCACTGAAACTTGGTCAGTGTTGGTACAAATGTCATGCTCTCATGAACAGCCAGTCGGCATCACTAACTCTCTCCCATCAATGACCGCATAGGTGTTGCTCAGATTCTGATTCAGAGAGTAACAATGAGTTCCGATCTTCACCCCCCCCCCCCTTTATTTAAAGACAGGGTGACAAACTTCCAGTAGTAAGCCATTTAGAATCTGATTAAAACAAACGCTTATGAACAAACACATACACACACACACTTTCTTAAAGCTGTCCTTCTACTACAGAAGACGATGGCTACTATACCTTTTAAGATGGTGTGTTTTGCAGTCTTTGGTGTAAACGAGTGTGACTGTGCAGACCAATTCTGGATCCTCAAACTTTGCCAGACATTTGACATGCCAAGGCTGGGTTTGCTGAGAGACCCCTGTTTTGGTCATGCCTCCATTGTCTGCGCTCTGCTCTGGCCAGGTTCTAAGCTTCTTCGAGATGAATACCGGTAGTTCCCTCACTGCAGCGAGCATACCATTGTTTTCTGTTAGAGGCGGAATGAAGTTGTATTTCTTCAGAGTTTTCCTTACATGATTTTTTATTTTTTTCTGTTCCCCTGGGTTGTGACATGCTGCAGGGAGTTGACCATACAGAATCTGGCAGGGAAGGTAATGCCCAGGCATACATAACAAGTGCCCGATCCATCTAAGCTGCTTTTCAGCCGGCATGGTTTCTATGCTGGTTGACTTGGCCACGTGGAGAATTTGTGAGAGGGGGACGTTATCTTCCCATGTGAGTCCTAGGATGTGCTGTAAGCATCGGAACTCAAGGTGATTGATGTGACACTGGTAAGTAGTCCAGGAGTCAGCACCATATAAGAGGGTGGCGAGGCATACAGCTGTATATACTGAAACCTTCATCTCGAATCTGAAGATGTTGTTTTCAAACACTGGATCTGAGGCGTCCAAAAGAGGCTGAGGCGTGGTTGATTAGTGCAAGGACTTCTCCATCAATGTTATGTTTGTATGTAAAGTAATTCTCCAACCGTTATACATTTTCATGTGCAAGAGGCTCAAGGGTGCATCCATGTGGTCTTGTGTTTATTCATAAGTCAGAAAATGGTGTTGGTTATGAGTACACTGTGTTCTGAGCATATGGAGCACAGTCAAAACCCATTGTTGTTCATGTTTCCAACACCATGGCACCCTATAATGCCTTGAATGAGGTGAGTATCTTTTCCTACTCTGGCATTAAAATTTCCGAGCAGAATCAATTTGTCATTAAGTGGAACTGAGCGAATGGTAGCATCCAATGAGTCATAAAAAAAGGAATCTTTTGATGGTGTCCTTAGAATCAAACACTGGAACATCGGCACTGATGAGTGTTGCATATTGGCCTTTAGAGAGTGGAATGTGTCAACGGGGTTTTGTAATTTATGAATGCGTGTAATCCAAAATGGGAGTTTAATGAGTAATAAATTTGTGGCAAATAGATCGCCATTTTATTCCGGCTGACTGCCGATTCTCAAAAGATGAGAATTAACGCTGTCTCTCTCTACAGAACACAGCGGAGATTAATTACTCACAAATGCTGTACAGTCGGTACTGCAGGCCCCTGAGAGTTTTTACCCCCTGAAAATCAATATTTAACATCAATAACAGACAGGTTCTTGCTGAAGCTTAACCCCTAGCTAGCACAACGGATTTCAAAATTAATATGAAAGAACTACTTTAAGTACAGTTATGAAAAATAAGTAAGTTGTGCAAGCTAAGATAAGCAGACTAAAGAAGTTATTGGTGAAATAAAACACGAATAACAATTAAGCTCAAAGGAAAGAACTGTAAATATATTGATTACAATAAATAAATTTACGTTACATGGAGCAAAATGAATTCAAATATTAACGGAATGCACTCACTCACTCTTCCACAAAGCTAGCTAAAATAATTATTTTAAAACTAAGAAAAAACTAAAGAAATACTGGTCAATGTAGCATATCACCAAGTAAGGGTGGGAGCCTGGAGAACTGTAGATCTAGTGGAGTCTGGGTGCTAGAAGACACTCTCACGCTCACTACTGGAACACAGAACCACACTCCGTCGCGACATATAAAGGACTGCTCCAAATTCGATGTGTGGGGTACGATGCCCAGGCCAGCCGGAAGAAGGCATGGCCAACGGTTGAGGCAAGCAGGGGCGAACAATATAGAAACAATAACATCGCTCAGTAGAGCACTTAATGACGTGCATTAGAACGGTCACTTTTGAAACAGTGACGAATGTTTTGAAAAAAGTATACCATCGAAATGGAGAGAGAAACGGTTAACTGAACGATACACAGTGAGTTTTCCACTAAAGTTCGTGGTTTCTCACAAAAGGAAAATGTCGTGAATTTGATTCGTGACATTACGCCCCTTCAAAATGAAATTTTTTCCTTATGGGAAAAAATTTGTGGATATATATCTATGTACACATCCTAACTCAGTCACACAAGATTCACACTGTGATGTGTGTGCTATTCTGCTACAGGAGAAAATCACTATCGCCAATCAGTGTAAAAACCTCATATTTACATTAATAGAGGCAAGCTTGAGGGAAAAAACTCCGTGACGATGGTGAAAATCCTGTACTCAGGTCAAACTGAGTGAAAGTTCACTACATTTACACTGACAACTAATTGTTGTGTTGCGTGGTGTATGTGATACACGGTGTAGGTGTGACAGTTGTAGTGTAACTGTACCTATGTGTAAAATGATACAGTAAATATTAATAATATGGCGACAATGAAGGCAGAGAGAAGAGGCGGCAGCATGCAGCAGATGATCAGCTGGCCCGCACAGCAAAACTGCTACACCCATCGCTGTAACTGCAAAATCAATTAAGGTGGAGCATCAAAAGTGTCAATGAGACAAAAATTCTTATTACATTACGATTACTCTCTCTGCCTAGCAATCAGTACATGCTACGAAAGGTACGCTCTAGCTGAAAAATACAAGTGACAGCCTAAGCTTCGTACATTCGAGGTCGCCATTAATTTATTAGGTACATTATTAACCAGGAAACGTAGTCCCTGGACGCCGTTGGTCACGAGGACTTATGTAGTTTACTGGTTAAACTTAACTCTACTGTACACTTACAATTATTGTCGGCAAGTTGAGAATCCTTATGCAAACTCGGGCTCGTGTGTCCGCAGACACAGCCTCGGGTCACCTCTGCGGGGTTCCTCTCGAACTTCCCCCTTAACCTACGGTACTTATATTAATACCGGGGAGCTGAGAATCCTTGTGCAAACTCAGGCTCGTGTGTCCGCAGACACAATCTCGGACTGCACACGAGTCCTCAAACTTCCCCCCTTTACCCTAGAGTACACATGTATATACAATATCGGGGCAGCTGAGAATCCTTATGCAAACTCAGGCTCGTGTGTCCCCAGACACAGCCTCGGGTCGCCTCTGTGGGTTCTCGAACTTTCCCCCCTTAAACTACGGTGCATATGTATGTACAGGCCCTGGACATGATGTGTCCTGTGGGGCCAACGGGCGAGACGTCAGGTCTGCACCCACTTCACCACTACCCTGTCTCTCAACTGACTCAGAGATTACGAGTGTGGTTACAAACGGCACAGGAAGGATTTGTTCCTGATTGGTGTTACATGGACACATATTGCAGGAACGCACAAAACTATCTATGTCTCGTCCCATCCCTGGCCAGAAAAAGTCAGCTTGGATACGGCCCTGGGTCTTCCTTTTGCCCAGGTGACCTCCTGAGGCTGAACAATGACCCCATTCTAACACTGCTGGCCGGTACTTGGCGGGAACGACAAACTGCAGTCGAACCTCGCCCTCGGGTGTTCGAATGCAGTGTGGGATACCTTGACAGACGCGGTAATCTGCCAGGTGGTGTGAAGCAGCAAATGTTTAGGTTACCTTTCCTAAACCCCTCCCCATCATGGGTAAGCAGTTGGACATCCTTTTTTAGAAGCTTAGTTCCATTGGATGCAGCCGAAGGCATGACCTGCTCCTATGCCATCATGCCAGTGACCATTGGGCCAGTGCTGACAATAAGGAATACTTGGGCTAGCGACTTCCAGCCACATCCATGACCTGTCACTGTCACCCTATCCTGTCACCACAGGTCTTTTGTTTTGGTGAAGGATGAAACGGGAGATGAGCATAGCAGTGCCCTTGCGCAGTGAATGGATTTAGTGTGATGTTAGGGTGCACAGTCCTTCCCATAAGATGGCTTGGTTCTTCTCAGCCCGTGATTGTGGCATGAAGATTCACGACTACCATCTGCTAAGCAGCGTTCCAGGAGTCTGCTCTGTCTGTCGAGCTTTGACTTCCATGGGACTCCACTCACGCATTTTTTGTTTGGGGTTTACTCCGACAGCCTTAACCCATCCAAGGGCAATCCACATGGCATTGAACCTCGGAATGCTTAGTCTGATCCAGCATGTGTAACCGTGTCTTCCCGCTGGGTCTGGGAGGGGGGGGGGGGAATCTCTCTGCTCAGGTACAGCCCACCAAGTTTTCAAGGCACGAATGCTTCCCACCACGACAAGGTGGTTCCCGTGGAGGGACACACACACACACACACACACACACACACACACACACACACACACACACACACACACACACACACACACACACACACACACACACACACACACACACACACACACACACACACACACACACACACACACACACACACACACACACACACACACACACACACACACACACACACACACACACACACACACACACACACACACACACACACACACACACACACACACACACACACACACACACACACACACACACACACACACACACACACACACACACACACACACACACACACACACACACACACACACACACACACACACACACACACACACACACACACACACACACACACACACACACACACACACACACACACACACACACACACACACACACACACACACACACACACACACACACACACACACACACACACACACACACACACACACACACACACACACACACACACACACACACACACACACACACACACACACACACACACACACACACACACACACACACACACACACACACACACACACACACACACACACACACACACACACACACACACACACACACACACACACACACACACACACACACACACACACACACACACACACACACACACACACACACACACACACACTGGTCTGTATCATAACGGATGGAGAATCAATGCAACAAATTTTACTGTGTTGCATGACATGTAATGCTAAAACTTGTAATATCAGAATGAAACGTTTTCCTAGGATAAAATTTTGTTTTACAGAGTTTTATTCCGTTACATCAGGATGACATAAAGTTTCACTCACATAAGTAATGAGTTTATATCTGGTTATCACGTGCACATACAGAAATAAATACTTGAGATTTTTTTTTAATTTAATGCAGGAGGTTTTTCATGGAATGGCTCTGTCCGTCTGTATCTCAATAATATTATTTGAGGAAGCGAGATGCTTCTTTCCCGTACAATTCAGTGACTTTAGCAAAGCCACAGATCTGGACCTGGAAGCTACAACTTCACATCCGCACTCTATAGTGACTGCACCTTTAGCGAAGCCTAGTATTAGGGTCCTGAAACTAGCTTATCTATCTATAAATATCTCATGCTGGCCAGTCAGGAGCGTCCATGTTTTTAAACATTAATTAAAGTAGAATCGCCAAAGGAACGACACCACGGATATTATCACCCCCAGAATAACATAAAAGACCTCATTTAACGACTATAACCAAATTACGAGACCGCTCATATTTCATTTTATGCATGAAAAACCGTAAAACTACCCCCTCAATCCTTAGTCATTTATAAATGGTCATGGGGATGCCAAACATGACCCTACAAGTATTCACATTATTTATTATGTCCCCCATATAATGTATTTGCCCATTTGTATTTGCCCAGTTTCCTTCATTCAGTCTTTCTTTTCGTTTTTCTCCTTCGTCTCTGCATTATTATTATTATTATTATTATTATTATTATTATTATTATTATTATTATTATTATTACCTTATTATATTATTATTATTATTATTATTATTATTATTATTATTAAATCTGGCCAGTATTAAAGGTTATTAATAATAATGTTCAGTATGACTCCTGGAGGGAAGACACCCAGCGATTTTTATTCCTTTTCTTTCTATTATTTTTTCCTTGCGTCTTTTCAAGGGTTTCACCAAGCCAAAGGTCAAACCGAACAAAAACACTTTCATTCTGAAGGCGCGACGCGGCAACACAAATACGTAAAGTTTATAAACTGAGAGTACGTTTTTGAGTGCTGGAGATATTGTGTGTGTGTGTGTGTGTGTGTGTGTGTGTGTGTGTGTGTGTGTGTGTGTGTGTGTGTGTGTGTGTGTGTGTGTGTGTGTGTGTGTGTGTGTGTGTGTGTGTGTGTGTGTGTGTGTGTGTGTGTGTGTGTGTGTGTGTGTGTGTGTGTGTGTGTGTGTGTGTGTGTGTGTGTGTGTGTGTGTGTGTGTGTGTGTGTGTGTGTGTGTGTGTGTGTGTGTGTGTGTGTGTGTGTGTGTGTGTGTGTGTGTGTGTGTGTGTGTGTGTGTGTGTGTGTGTGTGTGTGTGTGTGTGTGTGTGTGTGTGTGTGTGTGTGTGTGTGTGTGTGTGTGTGTGTGTGTGTGTGTGTGTGTGTGTGTGTGTGTGTGTGTGTGTGTGTGTGTGTGTGTGTGTGTGTGTGTGTGTGTGTGTGTGTGTGTGTGTGTGTGTGTGTGTGTGTGTGTGTGTGTGTGTGTGTGTGTGTGTGTGTGTGTGTGTGTGTGTGTGTGTGTGTGTGTGTGTGTGTGTGTGTGTGTGTGTGTGTGTGTGTGTGTGTGTGTGTGTGTGTGTGTGTGTGTGTGTGTGTGTGTGTGTGTGTGTGTGTGTGTGTGTGTGTGTGTGTGTGTGTGTGTGTGTGTGTGTGTGTGTGTGTGTGTGTGTGTGTGTGTGTGTGTGTGTGTGTGTGTGTGTGTGTGTGTGTGTGTGTGTGTGTGTGTGTGTGTGTGTGTGTGTGTGTGTGTGTGTGTGTGTGTGTGTGTGTGTGTGTGTGTGTGTGCTTGCCATCCTGCATTGCCATGAAAGTACTAAATATTTTTGTTTTCCTTCCAAAGGTTTCATTAAATATTTCGTTTTATACATACGTACCTTGTCCTCTCAGGGTATTCTGCCTTCCTTTATCATAGTTCATTTTCCTGTATCCATCCCGCCATCTACTTCCTTTTGTGCCAATCTTCTCTATGTAGAGTCCTTCATCATCTTATCCTTACCGTCAATACCCTCTTAATAATTATGTACCTTCTATACAATTCCTAACTAAACACTCTCTGTATGGATTTCTTATCCTTTCCCTATCCACTTCCAAAATAACATGTCAAAATCTCTCTCTCTCTCTCTCTCTCTCTCTCTCTCTCTCTCTCTCTCTCTCTCTCTCTCTCTCTTTGCTGTGTTAACTGGCGTTTCTTTTTTTACTTTAAATTTGCCTCATCACTTGGAATACCCATGTCACAATATTAATTCCGTCTCAGTTGCGGTTTGCATATTACAGTCCCGTTTGCACTATTCGCTCAGTTAATGCCTTTTAAGAACAACACCAAGCTTTCTTTTCTTAGCTGGCACGTACCCTGTAATCAAACTTCTAATGCACTGTTCACTCTTGTGCTACATAAATGGTAATTAGGTAGCGTACTTCATTTCCGTAAACAATAGTAACATAATGAGTAGGTAAAATTAATACAACATTATCTTTGAGATACAGAGTAGCAGTGGGGGTGCAGAGCTCAGTGGGTGTCGTGTCATATTAGCCCATCATATCCCCTGCTGCCCACTCATCTGCTCTGCCATATTGGAACACGCCTCACCACCACCCCTCCACCCATTAAACCCTAATCACCGCAATCTTATCACCCACGCCTCTTTGGCGAAGCTTGCGAATGTTTCTGGGAGTACACAAGAATTAAAGAAAGAAAAAGAACAAGGAAACTAATTGCAGTGTCTCGACCACTACTTCGTGGCAGGTAGGGGAGTCCAGCATCCACTCACTCAATGTAGTGCTGCCTAAATTCTAAAGTGAGTGACAAGTCAGACAGTTTTAGTTTTCTGTGCTCCAGGAGACAATTTGCAGCTCTGAAGTCACTAAAACCAATAAGCGGACGTATGCAAGTCTACTGGGTTTAAACTCCAAAGGGATAATGCTCATAATGATTCAGGCCTAAGTGGTGTTTGCTTTTGTTGCTCATATAATGCCACTTAGGGATGAGTGAGTGGTCACCAGAGACTATTAAGCCTGGAATGAATATCTCAGCCGCGAGACCATACACTGTAAATGGCTCAATGCGGTACTGGATGGAAGACTGATGCAAGACGATTAATCACCTAAGGAGAATCCCCTTGTAGTGAAAGAACTGTAAGTATTCTCCGTTAATCCTTACAAAATTATTATTTTCTTACATTTTAATCCTGTCATCTCCAGACGACTTTATTCTAATTATGAGACACCACACAGTCTGAAGAAGTAAAAATCAGGCTACTTGTTTGACTAGGGTCGTAATATGAAGGGATAATAATTATGTACCTTTCTCTTAAGCAATTGGGGATATTTGCACGTTTCAGACGCCTCAAATCATTAGACATCCTCACCTTCAGTCTTGTTTTCCTCTGATGTAACAGTTTTAGTACCTTATTCCTCAAAGCATTCCAGCACTTCATCCTTTACTATCCTTAGCAGCAGAAACTCATCAACACTGCTAGCCGTAATTCAGGTTTGCTTCATATTCACCTAATAATTTCTTAGCTCGGTGACGTCCCTCAGTCTTTATTCTTCCTGTCGCCAAGCGGATCTACTTAGCTAAGAAAAGGCTTCTTATGATGAAGGGCTTGCAAACAATTTTCATTACCTTCTCTGTCATTCCATACTTTATATTCAATGCTCGCTTCCACCAGACAGTTTTACTAAAGTATGGAAAATTATTCCCAGTGAAGGGGTTACCACTGCCTTCACTCACTGTGTACCCTATTGGGGATTTGTTGTAGCTCTTCCCATCATTCAGCAAATGAATTGTCATCAGCAAATTTTAAGTCATTTTAGAGACTTTCTTTGTATATTATTAGTTTTTTTCATTAACAGAAAAATACATCATCATCATAATCATCTCTGCAACTTAATACATGGGGTGGGATGGATCCATAAAAATAACGCGGAAACGTTTGAGAACTATCAAACTGAGTACCCAATGAAATGGGCAACATACCCAGTCATTCATCATTCAAGAGATCAAATTTTCCATTCAACCTCATAGGCCAAACGTTCCATGCAAAACTGGACTCTACAGTGACTCTAGGAAAGATATACATGTATCAAAACTTCAAATAACCATGCTAAATCAACTTTTGTGACATTGTGCCACTGCTCTTGTCATCTTACTAAATTGTTCTCTTTTATCATGCACTTGCAAATGAATGAAACAACATCTGATAATCTATAAATGTCATCCACAGGAACCTTTTTCCTTTTTCAATGCAAGAATTTTAAGTATTTGTTTAACAGTTTGAATTATTCTCTAGTATATTCTTAAGCTGTAATGACTACGCTGAATATAATTACCTGGCGTTATTTAGAAATGAGTACTAAGAGAAGGTTTATGGTGACGGCATTACAGTATATCTCATTCACCCTGTTGAATAAAATCGTCTAGCGTTAATCCAAATACAATATTTGATTTGGTCCGATCATGAAAGCAATAAAATCCTGCTCTAATAATACAGAATTGTATGACTGAAAAAAAAAAAAGTATATAATGGGACACAAGGCAATCTATTTTACTCATTTAATAATATCGTTCTTAACACTGTCCATTATGAGAGCAGCACATTGGAAGCATTTCTGTTTTCATTTGTTTTCTCACTTGTTTTCTGTTTTCAGTTACTCGAGTACCGTCGGAGTTGCAAGCAGTTTCTGATTTGTCTAAATCAAGAGGAGATTTTCTGTTTGATCCTGCTAAAAGTTCTCTTGCCCTCTAAGTCATCGGTATCGCCTGACGTTATCACTGGTGAGTGGTAGTATCCACAACTCACTTCATACTTAATGTAATCAGCACTGACTTTCCTTTCAGAGCAAATTACTTCCCACATAACTCCACATTTATTTTCCTCTAGTACTCTCTCTCTCTCTCTCTCTCTCTCTCTCTCTCTCTCTCACAACCGCCTCACTCGCATGCACCCTTCCAGTCAATTTCTCACTTTCTGTTCACTCCATTTGGCTGAACCAGTTCGAAGCATTTCTCTTTATATTTCCCAAGACATCAGTATTCTCTCTGCATTTCTCAAGATATCCTTATTCGTAAATGGCTCCCTCCAGCCTCATCTAGATACTACGGTACTAAGGAAGTTTATTTCCGCCATCCTTAGTCTTGATTTGTCTCACCCAGGCATCAAAGGTTTCACCGTTTTATGATGCTGTTGTTCAGTAAACCCTGCCTATCTGGCCAAGCACATCCATCAACCGCATACAATCAACCGCCCCTGCAGGGCCACCAGTGCAGTGAATCGATGATCCCTTGCTTCAGACAGCGTCTCGCCACAGTGGGGCGCGGAGACAACTGTAGAGTTTGGGTTTCCAGACGGACACCTGAACTGCGTCTCTCCATCTAATTAACAGGTGCCCCATAGCAGGTTCCACAAAATTTATCTGGTTGTATTGCAACTGCCTACCACTTTAAACTGTTTCCTACGTTACAGTAAACCATTAGGTTTGTCACTCAAATGACTACTGAGACTCTTGAAATGGAAAAAAGAATAAAAAGTGGCAGGAAGGATAATAGAAATAGGAAGAGAAAGGGGCAAACGTAGAAAAAGAGTGATACAAATTTTGCTTAAGTAAGAAGTAAGCTGCACATCAAGTGGGTATATGATGTTGCCATCACTAGCCGCCACCGCTTTATGTTAGAGTCGAAAACTGAATACTGACAAGCAACATCTCCGTAATTCGCACACACAGAATATTTTCAGTGCTTTCATTTACACAGAAAGTAGGCCAGCATACTCTGTTAATACCTCTACCTTCAACTGTCTACACCATACTACATGCACATAAGATATCACACCTTCTATTCTCACTCTCTTTAGCAATGGCCGCTGCAATATTACTTTCAAAAGGGTGGTACCTTGGATTGCCACCACCGGCAGGGTAGGGCTGGTGGCACAGGGTCCTCTCGGTCACCATCAAGTGATTGTGCTGGCAGCTACTAGTGCAATTTCCGGTTATGCTCTGTGAAAATGCTGCCTTATTCTTCACCAACATCCGTGGTCTTAGTACCAATTTAAATTCAGTTCATTTTTTCCTCCAGTTCGTATCCCCTCTGGCCTTATTCCTCACAGAACCACAAATCTCACCCTCTACTGAAGTATCCCCATTTTGTTTTCCCGGTTGCCATCTCCTCACAAACTTCTGTAACAAGGGCAGCACCTTTATATCAAATCTCAATTTGCAGTTGACACCATTTTCAACTTCATGTCATCCAGTTTTGATTACTCATTGTATAAACTAAAGTGTCAGAATATTACCAAATATATCTGTGTAGTCTATCGCTCCCCCAGTGTTTCTTCGAAACTCAGTGTATTTGATTCCACAGCCACACAGTTGATTAACTTTAACCTTGCCCTGAGCACCGAAATTACTATTTTGAGTGATTTTAACATACATAATGTAGAATGGTTATTGTATTCTGTCAGGACTGATGATGCAGGTCTAGAGTGCGAGCTGTGTGCAGAATCGTTTAATCTCACACAATTGGTAATGTAGCCAACCAGAATACCAGATAATCCTGACCATAATGCCAATCTTTTGGATTTATTTTTGACAAATAATGCAGATCAATACAGGAAAGAGGTATTGTCTCCACTTGGATCCTCTGACCACAATCTCACCAAAGTCTCATTAGTAAGCCCCCGCAAACCTCCCCGTTCTGAACATATCAGGGTGACCTAATGGCACTTTGATAGGGCAAACTGGGATGGATTTAGAAATTATCTTGCTGACATTCCATGGCAGTCTTTCTTCTCTAGTGATGCCAATTCTGCCCAGTCCCACGTTTGCGACTTAATACTAGCTGGTATGGATTTTTTCATACCAAGTCAATAGTTCACTAAAAGTTCGAAATCTCCAAAATTGTTTGATTGCATGTGTCCCAGAACAACAGCCCAAAAGTCATGAACATATAACTCTTACTTAAAATCAAAAACATCTGAATCACTCTTTCAATTTAAAGTTGCTAGAAACTATGCAAAAGCTGTATAAATCTCGCTAAATTGAACTTTTCGTTGAAATCAAGCCTAATGACAATAGAATATTCTGGTCAACTCTCAGTTCTTTCAATAATAACATTAACAAGTCATCATCCATTCTCCCACTAAAATCTTCAGATGGCAACATTACAAATGACCCGCATGGAAAAGCAGATATTTTTGCCAGCACATTTGCCAGAAATTCTGCCTTAGAGGAAGCCAGCCAGAACGTTCCAGTACTAGAACTTGCCTCTCCCGAAATTGTTCCACTTAAAATACAGACAAGATACATGAAATCTATCCAAGACAGTTTACCAACCAACAAAGCTCCAGGTCCAGATGGAATTCCGCCAATTGTTTTGAAAAAGTGTTCCCTAAAACTTGCACCTGTTCTTGCTAAATTATTCACACTATGCATACGTTCCCTAATTCATGGAAAGAAGCCAATAACCACCCAATTCCAAAGAAAGGAAGTTCCTCTGACCCCTCTGATTACAGACTAATAGCTGTCTCATCTTCTTTTGGTAAAGTATTTGCAACCTTAATTAACCCTCCTCAGGTATACCTCTGTCCACCCTTTCGCCTCAGGTAGCCCTGGGTCTACCAGACCCAGGTCAGAAACAAGGTCAGAAAACACACTTTTGTTTTATTTATGATAGATCCAAACATGGTATGACATTCTTCAATGTATATGCAATACAGCCATGTAAATAAACTTAATTTTTTATTTCATTATATATTTTTACCTATTTAAAAAAAAAAAAAAATAGGTACTTTTTAAAATATTCTGGGAAAAAATGAAAACAACATCTGATTGTAACTGTGTGGTGCAACTGGCAGTAGCATCATGGAGCTTCATGGTGTGATGTTGGGGTGCCTGAAGCTGCGACCTTATTTGCAATCAGGGAACAAAATAAAGCACCCTGCTCAGGTAAAGCCGGGTCTCTGAGACTCACCTCCCTCCCTACATCGGAAACGGAGAAAAGTTCGAAATTGCCCTTTCACCCCTTACATGGGTACAAAAAGTCAGGCAGCTATTGGGGGGTACAGGGTTCCCGGGTGTTTAGAAGGTAGTTTACCAAACAAACTGGGGGGGGGGGGTCTCAGAGACCCGGCTCTACCTGAGGAGGGTTAATAAACACATAGTTAAACCTCATGAATCGAACAACTTAATTAGTGATAGTCAATACGGTTTTCACCAAGAAAGATCCACCATTGACATACTCAATCTCCTGACTCATACCATGCATCAGTCAATCGACCTACATAGAGAAACTCATGCAGTAGCCTTTGATATTTCTAAAGCTTTCGACAGAGTATGGCATCATTCGCTGTTGTCCAGACTCCCTTGCAATGTATTAATGTCTATTGTTCCTTTGATTCCCTTATCTCAGCAAAAGAAAAATAAAAGTCGATGATGTATAATCCAATTTCCACTCAATTAACGCCAGCGTGCCGCGGGGATCAGTTCTGGCGCAAACCCTGTTCCTGGTTCATTTTAACGATCTCTTATCTTTCTTCTTTTTTTTTTATGTGACCGACTCTGGGCACAGGCTTCACAGCCTGCTCTCAAGGCGCAGTAGTCCTCCTACATACCATACACCTCTCTACATGTCGCCACTTCGGCGCTAACACCTACCGTCCATATTGAATACATGCTAGGGCTGTCTCATACAGGACTGGTGTATTGGTATTAGCGGGGGTACTTTTATGACATGTCGACGGGTCATCTGGTAGATCAGGAAAGTCTGCTTTTATGAAATTCAAATCCTTAAACCGTTCCCTGCCTCAGCCGGGATTCGAACCTGGGTCCATCAGGACTGCAGGCCGCCTCTCTACCGATTCAGCCACTGCCTCCCCCTGTCACCCACAATTCCATCCATTCATATACAGATGACTAAACGCTTCATAGTTCATTCACAATCAGACGCCCATTTACAAAGTCTGATATCTCTAACTCTCAACTCAGTACAGCCATTTCCATAAGTCAAGACTTATCTACGATCAATGAAAGGGGACAAAACAACCTTGTCTCATTTAATGCTAGTAAAACTAAATGTATACAATTTACTAATAGACAGGTATTGTCAGATTCGTATATTACCATCAATACTACAAATATTCCCATCTCCAAAAGTATTGAAATTCTCGGCATCTTTCAGATCACTTGCTAAAACCGCCTCAAAGAAACTTGGATTATAGTACAGAGCCCGTAACTTCTTCATTGACGAGCAGTTAGCAATAATTTATGAGTCATGTGCACTCTCATCTTGAATACTGCTCACCCTTGTAGAATGGATGTGGAGAGGTTGCATTAAAACAACTAGACAAAATTCAGAACAAAGCTGTTAGAATTATTAATAACCCTGCTATTACTAATAAACTACCTCCCCTACAAGTAAGAAGGAATGTTGCCTCCCTTGCATTATTTTATAGATGTTTTTAAAGCGAATGCTCAGACGAAATTGCGTCCATTGTGCCACCTCTCCATGCTTTCCCTCGTGCTAAATGGACATCTGGTAGCGCTCATGACTGGAAAGCCACTCAGCATATTGCAGAACTTCTGCCTATCAGAATTCTTTCATTCCCCGAAGTGCATCTCTCTGGAACTCGCTTCCCCAGAGTTGTTTCCCTCCAAACTTCAACCCACAGCTGTTCAAGTCTAACTGTTACAGATATTTTATGAAAAGAGGTCACCAGTAATCTAGTATATGGATTAGTTTTTATATTCATCTGTTTTTCCTTCCTCTGTTCTGTTATTTTAAAAAATCCATAATCTTGTTCGTTTATTTTTTAGGATCTTGTTACTTTCATAATTTAGGCTTTAATTTAGATTGTCTCACATACAGCTGTCTTTGTTCAGCACACCCCCATATCATTTATTTCTTTTTGAAATTCTTCCTCCCTCTTTCCTTTCAGACACCGTCGTTTTGATTTTCCCATTCGCTGTTAAATGAAAACTTTCACCCATGTCACCATCGACACTCCCACTACCTTATCACCGACACTCATACTTCCCATTCAGTCAGAATCAAACAGGTGGAACACTACCCATTCATTTCTTGGGATGGGTTTACCGTGAAACATTAACTAAAAATTTCGGTAAATCCGGTGTTCGTAGGCATGGACCCTTTTTTTTTCTCCAGTAAGTAAGCATTCACAGATCAAGTGATTCATAGTTTTTATACACTGCACACAACACAGGATGAAACTGGAGGATGCAATCATAATCCAAGAATTGAGTACCATTATTTTAAGCTCATAGGTTATTAGGGTATTAGGCCAATCTTGGTATGCCGTACCTTCTCAAAATTGTCATGAAAACTTCCTTCCAGTGGTACAGATCATTAAAAATAAAGTCATTTGTAGCCAAAAATACAACCCTGATCGCCAGAACACATTCCGCACGTGTGTTGTGGACGCTTGTTTCATGAATTTAATCTCCTTACAGAATTGCCTGATTACATTCAGTAATTTAGCTTTACTTGCAGACACATTCCTCTGCACCGGTGACTCTTGCTAAGTATATTACACTTTCTAAAAATAAATCCATAATTCCACTCACCCTTTCGAAAGAATGTTGAGATTTGCGTTTGAAAGCAAAGCATTCATAAAATTATTTACATATTCCATACAGTTTTCTCATTTACAAAGTTTTATGTGTACTTTTCATAAGGGAAAAATGTATTTTACATTACCTGATGGGAAAAATACAATCTTGGAGTTACTTTCGATCTTACCAGCGCTCAAAGCCACGGCCTCTGACCTGTTTCGTTTGAAACGTGATTAAGCTCGGAGCAATTTTGACCCCAACAGACCTAGTCTGGTTTATAATTTGATAGTTTCACATGAACTACAAACAGAAGTAGATATGTGTGTTCACATGAACTACAAACAGAAGTAGATATGTGTGTTTAAAAAGTCAGCACTCACATATCTACTTCTATTTGTAGTTCATGTGAATTTATCAAATTACAAACCAGGCTAGGTCTGTTGGGGTCAAGTAAAGCTAAATTACTGAATGTAATCTGGCAATTCTGTAAGGAGATTAAATTCATGAAACAAGCGTCCACAACACACGTGCGGAATGTGTTCTGGCGATCAGGGTTGTATTTTTGGCTACAAATGACTTTATTTTTAATGATCCGTACCACTGGAAGGAAGTTTTCATGACAATTTTGAGAAGGTACGGCATACCAAGATTGGCCTAATACCCTAATAACCTATGAGCTTAAAATAATGGTACTCAATTCTTGGATTATGATTGCATCCTCCAGTTTCATCCTGTGTTGTGTGCAGTGTATAAAAACTATGAATCACTTGATCTGTGAATGCTTACTTACTGGAGAAAAAAAAAGGGTCCATGCCTACGAACACCGGATTTACCGAAATTTTTAGTTAATGTTTCACGGTAAACCCATCCCAAGAAATGAATGGGTAGTGTTCCACCTGTTTGATTCTGACTGAATGGGAAGTATGAGTGTCGGTGATAAGGTAGTGGGAGTGTCGATGGTGACATGGGTGAAAGTTTTCATTTAACAGCGAATGGGAAAATCAAAACGACGGTGTCTGAAAGGAAAGAGGGAGGAAGAATTTCAAAAAGAAATAAATGATATGGGGGTGTGCTGAACAAAGACAGCTGTATGTGAGACAATCTAAATTAAAGCCTAAATTATGAAAGTAACAAGATCCTAAAAAATAAACGAACAAGATTATGGATTTTTTAAAATAACAGAACAGAGGAAGGAAAAACAGATGAATATAAAAACTAATCCATATACTAGATTACTGGTGACCTCTTTTCATAAAATATCTGTAACAGTTAGACTTGAACAGCTGTGGGTTGAAGTTTGGAGGGAAACAACTCTGGGGAAGAGAGTTCCAGAGAGATGCACTTCGGGAAATGAAAGAATTCTGATAGGCAGAAGTTCTGCAATATTGCTGAGCGGCTTTCCATTCATGAGCGCCACCAAATGTCCATGTAGCACGAGAGAAAGCATGGAGAGGTGGCACAATGGACGCAGCTTCGTCTGAGCATTCGCTATAAAAACATCTGTAAAATAATGCAAGGGAGGCAACATTCCTTCTTACTTGTAGGGGAGGTAGTTTATTAGTAATAGCAGGGTTATTAATAATTCTAACAGCTTTGTTCTAAATTTTGTCTAGTTGTTTTAATGCAACCTCTCCACATCCATTCCACAAGGGTGAACAGTTTTCAAGCTGAGAGTTCACATGACTCATAAATTATAGCTAACTACTTGTCAGTGAAAAAGTTACGGACTCTGTACAATAATCCAAGTTTCTTTGAGGTGGTTTTAGCAAGCGATCTGACATCAGAGGTCCAGCTGAGGGCATTGTTAAGTGAGACGCCGAGAATTTCAATACTTTTGGAGATGGAAATATTTGTAGCATTGATGGTAATATAAGAATCCGACAATACCTGTCTATTAGTAAAGTGTATATATTTAGTTTTACTAGAATTACATGAGACAAGGTTGTTTTGTCCCCTTTCATTGATCGTAGATAAGTCTTGACTTATGGAAATGGCTGTACTGAGTTGAGAGTTAGAGATATCAGACTTTGTAAATGGGTGTCTGATTGTGAATGAACTATGAAGTGTTGAGTCATCTGCATATGAATGGATGGAATTATGGGTGACAGATAAGAGATCATTAATATGAACCAGGAACAGGGTTGGCGCCAACTGATCCCTGCGGCACGCCGGCGTTAATTGAGTGGAAATTGGATTATACATCATCGACTTTTATTTTTCTGTTGCTGAGATAAAGGAACCAAAAGAACAAAAGACATCAGTCCATTGCAAGGGAGTCTGGACAACAGGGAATGGTGTCATACTCTGTCGAAAGCTTTAGAAATATCAAAGGGTACTGCATGAGTTTCTCCATGTACAGTAGGTCGATTGACTGATGAATGGTATGAGTCAGGAGACTGAGTATGTCAATGGTGGATCTTTCTTGGTGAAAACCGTATTGACTATCACAAATTAAGTTGTTCGATTCAAGATGTTTAACTATGTGCTTATTAATTAAAGTTGCACATACTTTACCAAGAGAATATTTGACAGCTATTGGTCTGTAATCAGAGGGGTCAGAGGAACTTCCTTTTTTTGGAATTGGGTGGATATTGGTTTCTTTCCATGAATTAGGGAATGAAGAAGTACGTATGCATAGTCTGAATAATTTAGCAAGAACAGAGGCAAGTTCTGGGGAACACTTTTTCAAAACAATTGGCGGAATTCCATCTGGACCTGGAGCTTTGTTGGTTGGTAAACTGTCTTGGATATATTTCATATATCTTGTCTGTATTTTAAGTGGAACAATTTCGGGAGAGGCAAGTTCTAGTACTGGAACGTTCTGGCTGGCTTCCTCTACGGCAGAATTTCTGGCAAATGTGCTGGCAAAAATATCTGCTTTCCCGCACGGGTCATTTGTAATGTTGCCATCTGAAGATTTTAGTGGGGGAATGGATGATGACTTGTTAAAGTTATTATTGAAAGAAGTGAGAGTTGACCAGAATATTCTATTGTCATTAGGGCTGTTAAGTAGTTCTGATGTTTGATTTTGAAGAAAAGTTCAATTTAGTGAGATTTATACTTCACTCCCTGACGACAACCTGGAAATCACTGTGGAGATAGAAAGATAAGCATTAGGTTTTTGTATTTCACTGGGGCACTTCAAGATGCTGCTTTATAGAAAGATGTCTTTGCGTGCGTTTTCATAACAACAGTAACTGAAATATTTTTACTATTGCAAAGATACATACAGTGACAAAACGGTTAGAAATACATTAGGAAAATCTTGAAAATATGTAGGAATTTGCATTTTCTCGTATTTTTTCGTCTCTGGGGCACTTAAAAAATTATTAAAAATATAATATGCTTTCAACATGTTTTAATAAAGCCAAAGTAGCACCAAAATTTCACTATTTGATGTAAAACTTCGAAAATTTTGATTTCCACTCCACCCTAGCGTGCAAACTAGCATGATTGTGCTACTGTAGTACTCTAGAAACTCTTATGCACAGCTCCTCAAGTTCAGTAAGAGCATAACCAATTTAGAAAGCGCTCAGAGAGCGCATATCCCGCCAATGCCATTGCGAATAAAAAAGATCCCCGGATCCGTGGATATAGGATCCGGATCCGCCCCCAAAATAATCAGTTCTTTCCACCTTTCTCCAATATTTCACTGAAATTGACAACTTTTGGAGATATTGTGCGGGATACTCCGGATCGGGAGCTGAATCTCCCCTTACCCCAAATTTAATCCGTTCTTCTTTCGCCCATGACCAAGCCTTCCACAACATTTCATGAATATCTGTCCATATATATATATATATATATATATATATATATTGTTACGGAACAGAGAAAGATAATGTACACTTTAAGTGAGAATACTAATAATCACTACTGTCCCGTAAAGGTCCAGGTTCAAAATAAAGGAGTTAGGTAAAATTACAAGTTAAAGTTTAATGCTCAAACTAATAACAAAACATTCAGGACTCATAAGGATAATGTAATGGCAAAAAACAGGTTAAATATATGGTTAACCGCAATAGCCTCTATTAACACGAAATTAGCAAGAGTAAATTTATCTAAGTCAGCCCTGATAAAATGAAAATACACTGGGTAATGCTCAGTTAATGCAAGATAAATTATTACAGATACAAACTATTATTACCACTGACTGACATTCAAACTTTACATTAATCACAAAAAACCTCACTAGGCCTAAGAATTAACTTTATGCTACACAGTACAAGAAAAAATGCAACAACAGTTTTACTCAAATTACACAGCTGCTAGATGGTTGGAGACTTCCTGAGCACTCACAATAACTGTACAGGGGAGGACAGAGATGTGAACAAAATGAGGAGCAGATCTAAGCGGCAATAATGCAGAGACTGAGCTCATTATATAGGGGCCGGCAGAGCTTGATACAACTTGTAAGAAGGATGCGCAAATGAAGCCATGGGGACAAAGAGTTGACAATCCCGCTCTGAACAACAGAAAGGACGACTTACTCTGCTATAACGGTAGAAGGGGGGGACTGAGGCAGAACACGCTCGTGATCAAACATGCAGCATACTGTACGTTAAACTACACAAAGGATGATGAAATCATAGGCTATGTAACACCTCCCCACAAAGAAAAAGAAATTTACAAAGGAAATTTCTTATTACTCTAAAACAATCTGTCTAAAGTCTAGACAAGCAATCTGCAATAACATTTTCTTTCCCCTTGACATGTTGTATGTCTAATGAATACTCCTGAAGAAGTAGACTCCATCTTGTCAATCTCTGATTTTTATCTTTAAACTTACTAAGGAATTTCAGTGGGTTATGATCGGTATAAATGACTATGGGGTCAAAACCAGAACACAAATAAAATGAAAAATGCTGTAAACCCAAAATCAAGGCCAAAAGCTCTTTCTCAATAGTTGAGTAGTTCTTTTGAGGTGGAGTGAACTTCTTACTGTAATAAGATACAGGGTGTTCAATACCCTGATCATCCTCTTGCAGCAAAACAGCCCCAGCTCCTGTATCACTTGCATCAACAGCCATCTTAAAAGGCTTAGCAAAATTTGGAGTAGCGAGCACCGGCTGACTTAATAGGATAGCTTTAAGTTTGTTGAAAGAGGATTCACAGTTATCTGTCCAGACAAATTTAACTCCCTTTTTCAGTAGCTCTGTAAGTGGTGATACAAGAATAGAAAAGTTAAGAACAAATCTCCTGTAATAACCTACCATTCCCAAAAACCTTTGTAGCTATTTCCTACTTTTAGGTCTGGGAAGATCACTTATAACCTGAACCTTAGCTCCTGGTGGTGCAACATGTCCATCACCAATTACATACCCAAGGTACTGAACTTTAGCTTGACCAAACTCACACTTTGATAAATTAGCTACAAGATTAGCATGAACCAAACGGTCAAGAAATTTACTGACATGGCATAGGTGATCTTTCCAGTTGTCACTGAAGATTAATACATCATCAATATAAACAACACACCCTGCCAAACCCTCTGTTACAAAATTCATGAGCTTCTGAAATGTGGCTGGTGCATTCTTCATACCATACGGCATTACAGAACATGCAAAAGTCTTTCCTAGTGTTACAAAGCATGAGATCTCCCTAGCACGTTCAGTCATAGGTACTTGCCAGTATCCCTTTAACAAATCAAACTTACTTATGTACCTAGCCTTTCCGATCTTGTCTATGCAATCTTCCACGCGAGGGAGAGGGTAAGTGTCTGTTTTGGTTATCTGATTAACACGTCTGTAGTCAATGCAAAGCCGCTGTGATCCACCTGGCTTAGGGACTAGAGTGACAGGAGAACTCCACTCGCTCTGACAGGGCTCAATCATCTTGTGGTCCAACAGGTAGCCAAGCTCCTTGTGGATGAGAGGAACTTTCACTGGGTTCACACGGTAAGGAGGCAATTTAATTGGCTTTGCGTCTCCAACATCGACATCATGCATCAACACAGTGGTTCTTCCTGGAGTGGCACGGAACACTTGCGGGTACTCCTGCGGTAATGCCGAAAACTCCTGCCTTTCCTCGGGAGGTAGATGAGAAATCTTAGTCTGGAGATCATTCATGATATCAGGATTCTTCCCCAAACTATCACTCAGGCTCATACTGGATGGGAGAACTTCACTTGCAGACTCGGGAGGAACGGCTACATTGCAGACTGGATTATTTTCGTCCCGCCTGTGATATAACTTTAGCATGTTGATGTGACATACTTGCTTGTTCTTTCTACGATCTGGTGTGGCGATGACATAGTTGACATCACTGAGTTTCTTCTCCACGAAATAAGAACCACTATACTTGGCTTGAAGAGATTGCCCATGCACCGGTAGCAGAATCAAAACCTGATCTCCTGGCTGAAAGTGGCGTAACCTGGACTTCTTATCATACCAAGTCTTCATCTTCTCCTGAGCAGCTCCTAAATTCTCTCTCGCCAGCTGTAAAGCAGTGGACAGCCGTTCTTTGAACTTCATCACATACTCCAGCAGGTTGACGTCATCTTCCTCCGACAGCCAGCATTCCTTGAGTAGCTTAAGGGGTCCTCTTACTTCATGGCCAAACAGTAGTTCGAAAGGTGAGAAGCCCAGTGATTCATTTGGAGATTCTCTTGCGGCAAACACAACGAATGGAAGACCTTTATCCCAGTCTTTCTGATGTTCCAAAAAGTATTTCTTGAGCATCGATTTGAGTGTTTGATGATATCTCTCCAACGCTCCTTGGGTCTGGGGATGGTAAGCTGAAGACGTGATCTGGGTGATGCCCAACTCTTTCAGAGACTGCTTGAAAACATTTCACATGAAATTACTTCCCCGGTCTAACTGTACCTCCTTGGGCAGACCAAACTTTGTGAAGAACTCTAGCATTTCCTTAACCACGTTCTTTGCTGAGATATTTCTAAGTGGAATGGCTTCAGGATAACGAGTAGCCATATCAATCAGGGTCAACACATAAGAAAATCCTGAAGAGGTCTTAGGAAGAGGGCTCACAATATCCACCAACACACGGGTGAAAGGGGCCTCAAAAGGAGGAATGGGAACTAGAGGTGCAAACTTTTCGGTCTGATTACACTTCCCCACAACTTGACAGGTGTGACAAGACTTACAATACCAGGAAACATCCCTGAAGATACCTGGCCAGTAGAAGTGTTTCAAAATGCGTGCCACAGTCTTCCTCACTCCAAGGTGTCCTGCCAAACTGGAATCATGAGCCACTCTAATGATATCCTGCCTACAAACACGAGGGATGACAACTTGATGTACAACCTCCCATTCACAGTCGGCTGATGCTGTTGGGGGTCTCCACTTCCTCAAAAGTAATCCTGACTTTATATAATAACAAGTAGAAGCACCGGCTGACTCTTCCTCACAGCAAGCAGAGGAAGCTAGACCTTTCAGCTCTGGGTCAGCAACCTGCAACTCAACCAACTCTTGACGAGATAAATTATCAACACTACGGGGTACTGCCTCATCTGGTGAGTGGTCCAAATTAGCAAGAAAAGTGTCAGCTAGGATAACATCATCATCATCATTATCCTCTAAATCACCAGTAACTTTAGACTTAGCCCTAGTGACAGCACATGCAGGGAACACATCAGGGACATCACAATCCTGGGCCGCAGCCACTGGCTCACTAGACAACTGAGGAGCTGGACACACTTGACTTCCACCAATATCATTTCCAAGTAAGAAAGTTACACCTGACATTGGGAGTGTCTCAACCAACCCAACCATAACGGAACCATTAGCAAAACCAGACTATAAATTAACTGCACAGAGGGACAGAGAAGTAATTATTCCCTACACCTTGTAAGATTACAGTTTCACCAGAGGAATTAACATTAGAGCCTAGAACACTGGTCAGCATAAGGGATTGGCAAGCACCTGTATCACGATATATTTTAACTGATTTCCTGTCATTACTGTCCAGAGGACTGACAAAACCATCGGACAGGAAATTAGCACATGAACTCTTGAGAGTGTCACCCACGTTACTGCTCAAAAGAGGAGCTCCATCATGAGAATTTAAGTTACCCTTCAAAGCAGGTTCAGTTAACTCGGTTAAAGAGTTCTGGGAACTCTCAAGGGTGGACACTAGACCAATTGACTGAATATTTAAAGACTCCTTTTTGTTCACATCACGCTGTCTATTGAAACATTTCTCCGTAGTATGACCAAGCTTACTACAATAAGTACATTTACTTTTCTGAAATCTAGAGGTGAAGCTGGTATTTACTTCCTGAGAAACATCATCTTTATTCTCTTTCCTGTTACCTGTACTCTGAGTAGAGGCAACGTACTTAATCTCAGCTTTCCCTTTTTCTTTAGAATATCTCTTGTGAGTGAGAACATATTCATCAGCTAAAACTGCAGCATCAGACAAATTATCTATTCTTTTCTCATCAAGATATAGGCTTACATCTTTACTAATACACCTCTTGAAGTCCTCGAGCAAAATCATCTGCTTAAATTTACCAAAATCAGAATCCACATTCTTAGAATTTAACCACTGCTCTAACAGATCTTCTTTGATTTTTGCATACTCAACATGGGATTGCTTATCTTGCTTATAAGTTGTCCTAAATTTTACTCTATAGGCTTCAGGAACAAGCTCATTGGCCTTAAGAATCAAGCTCTTAACTACATCATAATTATCAGATTGATCCTGAGGCAAAGATGCATAAGTTACTTGAGCTTTACCGGTGAGAACAGTTTGAAGGAGTACTGGCCAATACTTTTTGGGCCAATTAAAACCTGTAGCTACCCTCTCAAACAACTGGAAATACTTTGTTAAATCAGATTCATTAAAAGGAGGGACAAGTTTAACATTTTTAGCCACATCAAAATCAATAGAGCTAGATGATCCAGTTCCACATTGTTTCATGCGATACTCATGGTCTGCCTGAATCCTAGCAAGTTCAATTTGTGCATGTATCTGTGCATCCTGAATACGAGCCTGAGATTCAGCCTCCTTAGCATTTGCTTGAAATTCAGCCTCCTTAACACGAGACTCCGCCTCCTTAGCCTGAGCCTCCTGCAGGGCTAGCTGTAACTTAGCTAATTCAATCTGCGTTCGCTCATTTGGAGGAGTTACATTAAACAAGCTTTCATTAATCATGTCAACAATTTGATCTTTAGAATGATGAGAGCGAACAGCAATTCCCAATTGTTGAGCAACAAGCTTAAGTTCATTCTTTGTTCTGTTTTCTACATCCAACACTGTTTGCACATTTGACAAAACATCTTTGGCTTCATCAAGTGTAGTAATAGTAGACATCATGAACAAATCACAATCACAAAATATCAAGCAATATCCTTATGATAATATCCTGAATATCCTGATAAGAGGTCGCCAAATTTATGTTACGGAACAGAGAAAGATAATGTACACTTTAAGTGAGAATACTAATAATCACTACTGTCCCGTAAAGGTCCAGGTTCAAAATAAAAGAGTTAGGTAAAATTACAAGTTAAAGTTTAATGCTCAAACTAACAACAAAACATTCAGGACTCATAAGGATAATGTAATGGCAAAAAACAGGTTAAATATATGGTTAACTGCAATAGCCTCTATTAACACGAAATTAGCAAGAGTAAATTTATCTAAGTCAGCCCTGATAAAATGAAAATACACTGGGTAATGCTCAGTTAATGCAAGATAAATTATTACAGATACAAACTATTATTACCACTGACTGACATTCAAACTTTACATTGATCACAAAAAACTTCACTAGGTCTAAGAATTAACCTTATGCTACACAGTACAAGAAAAAATGCAACAACAGTTATACTCAAATTACACAGCTGCTAGATGGTTGGAGACTTCCTGAGCACTCACAATAACTGTACAGGGGAGGACAGAGATGTGAACAAAATGAGGAGCAGAGCTAAGTGGCAATAATGCAGAGACTGAGCTCATTATATAGGGGCCGGCAGAGCTTGATATAACTTGTAAGAAGGACGCGCAAATGAAGCCATGGGGACAAAGAGTTGACAATCCTGCTCTGAACAATAGAAAGGACGACTTACTCTGCTATAACGGTAGAAGGGGGGGACTGAGGCAGAACGCGCTCGTGATCAAACATCCAGCATACTGTGCATTAAAACTACACAAAGGATGATGAAATCATAGGCAATGTAACAATATATATATATATATATAAATATATATATATATATATATATATATATATATATATATATATATATATATATATATATATATATATATATATATATATATATATATATATATATATAGTGACCCTGATTCTGGATCCATGGATGTAGGATCCGGATTAGCCCCAAATTTAATTAAGTTCTTTCTTGGTCCATGGCCCACCTTCCCAAAAAATTTCATTGAAATTCGCTGAGAACTTTCAGAGATATCGTTCGGGATACTTCGGATCCGGATCCGATTCTAAGTTTAATAATCTCTTCCCCGGGCCCATGGCCCACCCTTCCACCAAATTTCATCAAAATCCGTTCCTGTTTTTGTTTGTTTGTTTATTTATTTGTTTATTTTTTAGTAATTCCGCTAACAGACAAACAAACAGACAAACCAAACAATGCTGGGTAAAACATTACCTCCTTGGCGGAGGTAATAAGTGATTTTACTCCATAAGAATTTAGAATACAAGGGAAAATACTGGTATAAGGAAACATCTCGGGATGCTGTGAATGTGAATTAACAATACGTGTCAGCTTGATGGCGCTCAGAGAGCGCATACCCCCACCTGTGCCATTGCCATTAAAAAGGATCCGGATCCGTGGATATAGGATCCAGATCCGGATGTGCATCAAAATGTAATCAATTCCTACTTGGTCCATGGCCCATCTTTCCACGAAATTTCAATAAAATTCATGGAGTACATTTGGAAATATTGTGTGGGATACTCCGGATCCGATGAGTATCCGTCCCAAAATTTAATCTTACATTTCTTGGCCCCATGGCACACCCTTCCACAAACTTTCATCAAAATCGGTTAGTAACTTTTTGAGTAATCCCGGATCCGGATTCGTGAATACAAGATCAGGATCTGGATTCACCCCCAAATTTACTCAAATTTTTTTTGTTCCGTGGCACACCTTTTCACAAAATTTCATTGAAATTCATTGAGAACTTTTGGAGATATTGTGAGGGATAGTCCGGATCCAGATCCAGCCTAAAATTTAATCATTTATTCCTTGTGCCATCGATCATGCTTCCACAAAACTTCATCAAAATCGGTTCATAACTTTTTATGTAGTTCTGGTAACAGACAGACAGACAAACCAACAAACCAACGCGGAGTAAAACATAACCTGCTTGGCAGAGGTAACAAGTGTAATGGCCTGGACACATTTGCTCCTGAACATGTGATTGACAAGACGAAACGAAGCACCGGGTTAGGGCGGCTTCAATATTCGAGTCTGAACGTTGGACGGACCCCTGAGCCTCGTTTCCTCTTGACGATCACATGTTCGGGGTCAAGTGTGTTCGGGCCCTTACGGAAATTGTATGCAATATGAGTTAAGATTGGTTTTGTTGTGATAGTAAACCTTATTCTTGTTGTGAAGTTCCTTTTCTGCAGTAAGAACTTAACCAAGTATGTGCTCTAGAAAATAAGAAAGCTACCAGTGTCACAAAAGAAAATCAAATCAGTGATAACTCAGGTGATCCTGTGCAACACAGACAGCGTACTCACAGAGAAAGTGAAAGTAATCTTTTGTGGCATTTAGTGTATAATACACCTTAGTATACCGTTTCTCTCTCTTACTGTATAACCGAATGCACTGGAAAGGCCAGAAAAATTGAGAGAATAAACTTAGCTGCAGTCCACCTTGAAAAAACAATCCTGATGTCATTCGATGCTATGTCCCTGTCCAGAGACATGGAAAGCTGGAGAAGTTTATAGCCCAATTCGACCTTTCCACCAACCCACAGGAAAATCACCACCCAGAAAATGAAAAAAAAAAAAAAATAATAATAATAATGAGGAGAGGCAAAGGTCAGCTGGTCTTGGCTGGCCCCATCCCAGATTTTTTGCTGATAGGGTTCCTCCTCACATGCTGGCAGGGACAGGTTCTTGACACAGTTTAGTTAGTGGTGGTATCAGGTGGGTACCAACTATGACTGCTGTTTGGAAAAGTGTACAGGACATCTTCAGCTGGTTATTGGGTAGGGTACCCCCTTCGCTTCCTAACCCCCATCCTGTTTTTAACATACATCACAAAGGTGCGGAGAAAAATCATGAATATGAAGTTCCAACATGGCAACAACTTTCACAGGGCACTTTAGGTGGGGACCTGGAAAGTTATATGCCCCTTGGAGGATAACTGACTGCCTTTAGTGTCACAAAAGTCGGGGCAACTCTAGGTCGGCACAGCTCCATTTTCTGAGGTTAATCAGTGTGACTGTGTAGATAATCATCATAGATTGTACTCAACGACTTATCTTGCTCTCGTGTTCCTGAACTGGATTCTTCTGAATTCTCTACTCTCTGGCTTCGGCTTTCCTGTCTTTCTCTGACTAAATATATCTGCGCTGTTTACTTTTTCCCTAATTCTACTGACTATCAAAAATTCTCCGACTATCTTCCTTCTATGATGGAACACATTCTATCCATTTCTCCTCTCTCTGAAATCTCCATTCTAGGAGATTTCAATGTTCACCACCACTTTCGGCTCTCCTCTCCTTTCACTGATCCACCTAGTGAACAAGCCTACATCTTTACATCCTTAATGGCCCAGAGCAGCTTGTACAGCACCCTACTCGTATCCCTGACCACTTTGGAGAGAACTCCAACATACTTGATCTCTTCCATACAACTAATCCTTCTGCTTACACTGTTAATCTTTCCTCTCCGTTGGGCTCCTCCGATCACAACCTTATTACCTTAACCTGTCCTATCGCTCCAGTACAGCCTGTGGATCCTCCAAAGAAATGGCGACTGTGGCACTTTGGAGCTGCAGACTGGGAGGCCCTAGTGCACTACTTCTTTGATTTTCCCTGGAATGATTATTGCTTTCATGGTCAGGAGCCATCTGAGTGTGCTTTGCGCATTACGGAGGTTACTGTCTTGGACAAGGAAGCATACATTCTTTTCTCATATCCTTTGACTAATAGATGAAATGTCATAAATGACTTTGTGTCATAAAAGACTGTGTTGGTTCCTTTGTGGTTGAGTTATATATATATATTTTAGATTTGTGGACGAGCGGTTTTTATATCTTGGAGTAGCTTCCCATTTGTCATGTAGTGACAGGAGAGGTAAAGAATAGTATGGGACTATTTTTATTTGTCTTGGAAATATTAACAAGTCTCTCACACAGAGCGTAAGTATAGAGTCCCGTCCCGCTATCTATCTCTCTGTCTCTCTCTCTCTCAAATTGCCAAGCCCTTCTCACTGAGACCTGTCTCTTCTAAGGCCTGTCTCCTTCTAAGCTTTCTTTCCTAAATTCTGGTGAAACAGGAGACGTATCACGTGTGTTCCTCGTGGATGGAAAGTTTAAGAAGCCTGTGTGTGAGTATGTGTGTATATGGTTACTAGGTCTTTGTTCACGAGAGGACTGCTGACAGCTAACTTCATCATCTCCTTACTGGCCGCTGTCGTCAGCTTTCCTCAGTGTAACTTGCAAACTCATTCCTTTTCCCAGGCTCGCAGAGGGCTGTCTATCTATCTATTTATCTATCTATCTATTATGATTTGTAATTATAATATGTAGTCCTGACATCTGCTCGGCCGCGCGAAAATGGCGTACCATCGACAGTTAATAGTCCTAATATATTAATACATACTATATACACATTATAATGAACTTATAAGCTAATTAAGTGAAATACATAATATTGTAAAAGTAACATAATTGTATGAATATTGTATACATATATTGTTCATAGTAATTAGTGATTATTCAGTAATATTACATTTTAAACAAGTTGTATACATATTTGAATAAATGCATTAAAGTAAATTATTTAACTGTAATACAGTATGTACTTGGGTTATTATAGTGAAATGCATACATGCAAGAATAAAAAATAGTTTAAAATGAAGATTATGGTAAGAGTTATTAATATTTCATTTAAAGATAATGGTACTGGTCTGCCATATATGGGTCATTCTTCTTTGTATTTTTTTTTTTATATATATAATCAATACTATATACAAAATATATACACTTCATTCAGGGTGGTTAACTGTGATGTTAACTCTCCCCCCACTAAATAATGACTCCAAATTAGCAATTCTTGCATGCATTCTGTGCATTGCGTACAGCAGTACTGCAACTACAATGCAGACGATTATAAAGACAGTAGGTGCTGGGCTTTACACATAATATGGGTTGAACATACTCAAACTCAAATCTTCCCAGGGCTTCATTGTTTCATTGATCAGCTGCATAGTTTCAAACTTAGGTGAAGTCAGCTTAATACTTGTGCTCATGTTTAAGTTCATATCAGGCAGTGAGTGGAAATGTTTGTGTGTATGACTGAGAATGGCGTAGTGATTGATGGTGGATAAAGTAGACATGGCTGGTGTAAATACCGCACAGTAGTCTGGTGCTATGTATAATCCTGATGCTGATGTGTGAGATGGTGGTATATCTGGACAGACTATGTAAACTGATGTGTTATGAGGGAAATAAAAAAACTGTGATTGTCCAATGCGTTGATGGTGTACAAGTTTATCTGGAGCAAAAGTGAAGTTGCAGTGATGATGAATATTGTCATTTCTGATGATAGCCATTTCACAAGGGACTGTATCAGTAGGCTGAAACGTGAAAATGTACGCAGGACAAAGATGAACAGCATGTAAGGATGTGCGGCACTTTCGTTCAATCGCTGACTCACTTGCGAAAGTGACAGTGTCTCGTCTCTTGGAGACCATGATGAGTTCGGTGTCTGTGTTGATGTTGATGATGACCAAAGTGTTGTTATTTTTATAGGGGAAGGGGTGTATTTGGTATACTGTGAACAGGTCTTCAGTGATGAATGGTACATGAACTACCACTGATGTTGGTGTTAGTGTTGCTTCTAAATATGGGTAATATTGCATAAATTCTCTACTGCGGAACAACGGCTTCAATTTATGTTTATGTATGCCTTGACTAACTATCTGACGTAGCTCATGAATTGGGAGTAAGTCATTTGTGATCTTGCCATCACCAGCATTCGAAATTCCTTGCATAAGTGCCCTGAAACGATCTCTAGTGTTCTCTAATTGTAGTAGAATCGTGTCAATATGTTCTGTGATGATGGAGAAGTGCTGGAAAAGAGTAACGTTTCCCTCTAATTCATTTATTTTATCTACACTCTCGAGAGCTACGTTTTCTGCTTGTTTCAGATTTTTCACAATTGTCTTCATTGCTGAGTTCTGCCCTGTGATGAATTTATCTTGGTATGTTAGTACCTGAGCTATCTTATTAAATTTGTTGTTTATTTCTTTAAGGTCATCCTCTGTAGCCAATCCAAAGATGTTCCCAAGAACTGCGCCGCCCAGGTCGAACAAACCGCGCTTTTGGCGAGTACGGGTGATGTTGTTCCTGTCGCTTAGTACCTCCGTTCCATAAGATGGGAGATCTTGGATCATGACGAGCATAGTTGACTTCGCCTGTTCTAGTTTCCATTTCGCTAACTTCACCATTTCATTCACTTCCTTGGTGTTATGTGCTTGTGAAACATAATTTCCTATCATGAAGTCCAGAATTCGCATCGGCGTCGAAAGTCTTTCTAGATAAGTAGGTAAGTCATACAAGTAATCTAGACTTATTTCAGTACTCATGACGTCCTTAACGATTGTAGTCGTGGCCGTTGGAGCTATGAGGCATCCTTGTCGTACTATATGTTTGGGGTCTAAGTGCGCATATCCTCTTACTATGTAGAGGAGAATCCATAGCATAAGTCCCTTCATCGTAACCTACCGAAAAAAAAAAATCTATTAATTTCCTATAATGCTGTGGTCGATGATAGTGATGATGTGCGTTACGGTTGATTGTTATTTCATTTATAGAAGGAATTTAAATCGATGTTTAATTCTCGTAAATGATGTACTGTAGATTTTATTGGAATAGTTGCACCTATGTTCGATTGTTTGGTATATGACCTTAATTTCTTTTTGTAATCATTGTTGTGTTCTTGCTTGGTTTCTTGAGGTTCGTTCACCTGTTCGGTTGTATCCGAGGCTGAATAATTATGTGATAATTCCCTTGAAACTCGTTTTAAATGGTCAATATGAACTTGTTTCTCCTCGCCACTTGAAAGTGACTTAATTAAAACTTTGTTTGCTTTTATGTTAATTACTCTGTATGGGCCCTCAAATTTTGGGGATAATTTATTGTCTCTCGTATGAATGACTCCGTAAACAATGTCTCCTAAGCTGATAGGTGCATCTTTTGCCTTCTTGTTAAATGCCTCCGTCATTTCTTCCTTGGACATCGTTAATTGTTTTTTGACTCTTTTGTGAATGTCCTGGAATTCACGTAAACGGAGTTTAGAGTAATCATCGTAATTGTATATAGGCATGCTGTCACCTTCTAGGAGCTCATATGGTAATTTTTTATCTGTGCCATATATAATGAAATGTGGTGTGTCACCGATGGATTTATTTATAGACCCATTAATTGAAGCCTCTACTCTGGGAATCCAATCATCCCAGCTTGCCTTGGTTTAATCATGCTTGTTCTAATGCTGTCCGCAACAAGGAGAGGGCCTATAAAAGGTACCAGCGCCAACCCACTCCTGAATCACATCTTTCTTATGTATCTGCTTGGAATCATGCTAAGTCTGTTCTTTGCTCTGCTAAAAATAATGTCATCTGCACTAAATGCTCTCAATTCTCCAATTCAAATTCTTCCTGCTCCTTCTGGCATCTTGCCAAAAACCTTTCTAACAACATAACCTCATCATCCTTCCCTCCTCTTTTCTACTATCATGGCTCTGTAGCTATTTCTTCTACTGATAGAGCAGATCTCTTCGCTCAGACTTTCTCCTCCAATTCCACCTTAGACGATTCCGGTGCTGTTCCTCCATCACTTCCCCCCCCTCTGACTTCCTCATGGCTGACATTATAGTTTCTTCAGCTGATGTATTTTCTGCCATCACTGGCCTCAGTACTAACAAGGAATATGGGCCTGATGGAGTCCCTCCTGTTGTCCTCAAGAACTGTGCTTCTGTACTTACACCCTGCCTAGGTAAACTCTTTCGCCTTTGTCTTTCAACTTGTACCTTTCCTTCTTGCTGGAAGTTTGCTCTCATTCAGCCTGTCCCAAAGAAGGGTGACCATTCCCAACCCTCTAACTATCGTCCAATTGCTTTAACATCCTGTGTCTCAAAAGTTTTTTAGTCTATTCTTAACAGAAAATTTTTAAAGCATCTTTCCTATCACAACCTTCTTTCTGATCGTCAGTATGGGTTCCGTCAGGGACGCTCAACTGGCGTTCATCTCACCTACCTTTCAGACTCTTGGTCATCCTCCTTTCGGGACTTTGGCTAAAGCTTTGCCATTGCACTTGACATCTCAAAGGCTTTCGATCAAGTCTGGCATAAATCTTTAATTTCCAAACTGCCATCTTATGGTTTCTATCCTTCCATCTGTGCCTTCATCAACACCTTCCTTTCTGGTCGTTCTATAGCTGCTGTTGTAGACGGCTATCGTTCTTCTCCTAGATCCATTAACAGTGGTGTTCCTCAGGGCTCTGTCCTATGACCAACTCTCTTCCTTTTAGTCATCAGTAATCTTCTATGCTGTACATCTAACCCTATTCACTCGTATGCTGATGATTCCACCCTTCACTTTTTGATTCGGTTCCCGCAACGTCCATCCCAGCAGTTACTTCAACAATCAAGGGATGAGGCTATGGCACTCCTAATGTCTGACCTGGCTTATATCTCTGACTGGGGTAAAAATAATCTTATTGTTTTTAATGCGTCTAAGACTCAGTTTTTACACCTATCAACCCGACAGAATCTTCCAAAGAAGTACCCATTGAAATCTAATAATATCCAGCTCAATCCAGCATCATCCTTGAACATGCTTGGGGTTTCATTCACTCGGGATTTATCTTGGAAAGATCATATTACATCTCTGGTAAAATCTGCTTCCAAGAGATTAGGTGTGCTCAGCCGACTCCGTGCCTTTTTTACCCCTGCACAGTTATTGACTTTATACACGGGATTTATTCGCCCCTGTATGGAGTACAATTCTTATGTGTGGGGAGGCTGCCCACATACAGCTCCTCTTAATAGTGTGGAGTCAAAGGCATTTAGTCTCATCAACTCTGCTCCTCTTACTGGATCCCTTCAACCTCTGTCTCTTCGCTGCACTTTTGCCTCTTTATCTCATTTCTATCGCTGCTTCCATGGTCATTGCTCCTCTGAACTGTCTGCTTGCATCCCTCCACCTTTACGATGGGTGTGTAGCACCCGTCTAGCAATAAACACTCATCCTTTTTCTGTCCAAGTCTCTAATGCAAGAGTTAACCGTTACTCTCAATCCTTCATTTATGCAACAGGTCAGCTCTGGAACTGTCTCCCTCTGTCTGTATTTTCTACTTCCTATGATCTCCAGTCTGTCAAACGCAGTGTGTCCAGGCATCTCAAAACGAACAGATCTTGAAATTTGCTCTCTTTTATATTTTTTTTTCTCTTAGAAGGAACTGTTTGCGGCCTCGTAGCCTTTGGTTCCTACTTCCTCGCATAAAAAAAAAAAAAAAAAAATATTATTGGTCTGCCTCTGACCATGATTCCCATCTTGTGGGTGTTGCTGTGACGATTTCTACTCATTTTGAAACTTATGTCAATAGATTTACTGCAGTTGATGAGAAGAAATAATGGTGCTGCTGATTATTATCTCTCTTATGGCACTGTGCATGTGTTCTTAATGAAGTGAATTATATGAATTGCTCTGCAGTATCCCCTTGAGGGATACACTACGTATCTTGGCTGACTTTGATGCAATTACAGATACTGACAGGGAAGGTTTACAGAGAATGCATAAGTCCTGATGCACGTAGATCCTTGAGAACCAATAGTTTCTTCCTTGTGGATTTCGCAAAACTTCTGGAACGAATGATCACCTAGGTCAATACCAAGGTCCAGACAATAACATGCTTGTTTTTCAAAGTATTAATATCATTTCCTGCATGTGGTGAGGACATATAGAGGTCTTGGAGGAATTCACTCATCTTCGTAGTGTGATACAAAATAATGGTAGTTCAGATGGTGAGATCTCCCTTTGGGTTGGTCTAGCTATGAGCTTACGGACTTACTAAGTTCATGTGTATGGTGTTGTCATTATCTGTGTAGAGGGCTGAAAACTATACCTTCAAAGTGCTGATGCCCTCAGTCTTACTTTCTAAGTGTACAGCAAAGCTACTAAACAGTACCTAGGAGTGGTGAATTGATTTCTTTGGTATCGCACAGGAGGTATTGTTGGTATGACCGGCTGCATAACGAGTCTTTATTCCTAGAGACTTGAAGAAGTTATAGAGTGCAGTTACTTACGGGTACATGAGTGAGGGATGAGTGAGGCTGGTCACTCTAATCTTAAATGTCAGGACCAACTTGCCTAGCTCCGGGATCCTACGCTCCTAGTGCGGCAATGTATATATATATATATATATATATATATATATATATATATATATATATATATATATATATATATATATATATATATATATATAAGATACCATCTGGGAAGGCGTGAACCGTGGGACCCCCGGTAGATATATAGTGCTCCACCGAATATAGTAAATAAGGTGGCACAAGAAATTACATCTTACTTGAAACTACGTGGCAGGGAGGGGAGATTATTTGCCACAATTCTCCCAACCACGCATGAATTATATTGCAAATGATTAATTTGACGGGCGTTCCTGTCGGATCATCGTCTACTAAGCGTCCAACCGCACTGCCTCCTGTTCTTACAGGCATTGTGCCACGAAAAGTGAGTAGGCACTGTGTCGCCAGATTAGAGACTACGATATTAAACAAACTGAAATCCATGAAGATCTTCACATACAATGTATTTCACTTAATTAGCTTATAAGTTCATTATAATGTGTATATAGTATGTATTAATATATTAGGACTATTAACTTACAATGTAATAATCCTTAATGACTGAATTTAAAACAAAACATTATTTGGGATAATGTAGGTTTAAGTGAGATCCACAGAAAAGATAAAAAAGTAATTCAGTTCCAAGACAGCAACCACCTAATTTACTATAGAGAAAGAGAAAATGAAAGAATTAGTGGTGTAGGATTTCCAACTAACTGCAATCTTGCAGACAACAATGTTAGAATCAGCAGTGTATCTAACAATGCAGCATGGATTGTAATAAGAATGAGAAAAAAATACACCTACATAGTAATACTAGTATATGCAACGACTTCTCAAAGCTCAGGTGAAGAAATAGAAGCATTCTATAATGACATCTCCCAGTTTATCTATCTATCTATACACCTAGGCTGCTTCCCCCAAGGAAAGGGAGGCAGCCGAGACAGGACGACACACTCCCAATTTACTCATCCACTCAAACACATTCATTCGCATCTTAGCCCCAAAGCGGAGAAGGGACAGATCCTCACCGCATCACACCGCACGAGGGTCAACTGTGCAATGCAATCAGTGACATCCGCAGCAGGGCCCGACAGCAGAGCTGGTTTACCCCTGCCACTTCGTAATAGACCCATCCCCTTACCCCCACCTGACCTGCTTAGCTGATCGGACCAAATGCGAGAGAATATACCCTCAGGGCTGCGTCATCATTTATTCATTCACAGTTTCTCTCCATTTATTTCTGTCACGCACAGCCACTCTTCCTTGCTCAACAGACATCCCTCTCGCATTCAGCACTCTCTTCACGCTGTCCATCCATCCTATTCGTGGTCTCCCTCTCAGCCATACACCTCTCACATCAGATCTAGTTTTCTTTTTCACCAGTCGCCCATTATCCATTATGTCCAAACCATTGCAACACCCTCTGCTCAACTCGATCAGCCATCTCCCGAACAACTCCAGTTCTCCTTCGCACTTCATCATTTCTCACTCGATCCATACGTGTCACTCCACACATACTCCTCAGACACCTCATCTCCATTACATTCAAACTTTTCCTCTCTGCTACACCCATATTCCATGTTTCAGCCCCATATAACACAGTCGGTACCACAACACCCTCATACAACCTTCTCTTTACATCCATTCTAAGCAAACGACATCTAAACACTTTTTTCATTTCTCCCATCACCTTTCCTACTTCATTCATTCTAAACTTCACTTCTTCATCTATTCTTCCATCCACAGCAACATGTGACCCTAAATACTTAAAACACTCTACCTCCTCAATCAACTCACCATTCAAAACTATATTCATCCTCCTATCATCTACCGACTTCGTACATTTCATCACTTTACTCTTATTCTCATTTACTTTCAATTTCCTCCTTTCACACACCCTTCCAAACTCCTCTACCAACTATCTCAATCTCTCCTCTGAATCAGCCACCAGTGCAGTGTCGTCTGCAAACAGCAGCTGCTTCAGATTCCACTCTCTACCATCAACATTCACCAGACTCAGACCTCCTCCTAAAACTCTTGCATTCATTTCCCTTACAACACAATCCATATAAATATTAAACAACCAAGGTGACATCACACATCCCTGCCACAGCTCCACTCTCACGAAAAACCAATCACTCACAGTATTTCCCACTCTTACACACACTCTACTATTTGCATAAAAAACTTTTCACCCCTTTTAGTAACCTACCATCAAGTCCATACAATCTTAAAACAGTCCACAAAGCCTCCCTATCAGTTCTATCATACGCTTTCTCTAAATCCATGAATGCCCAAAACACATCCTTGCCCCTCGCTAAATACTTTTCACACATTTGTCTCAGAAAACACCTGATCCATGCATCCCATCCCTCTCCTAAAGCCACACTGCTCATCACTATTCACTCCCTCTGTACCCTTTCTAACTCTCATAATTAACACTCTACCATACACCTTACCTACAACACTCAACAGACTTATACCCCTAAAGCTAGTTCATTCATATTTGTCATCCTTACCTTTATACAACGGGACCACACAAGCACTTGCCCAGTCAATTGGCACTATACCTTTCACAAAGCACACATTCAGCAATCTTACTAACTAGTCAACAATAGTTGCTCCACCACACTTCAGGCATTACACAGCACACCCATCCATACCTACAGCTTTCCCTTTTTTCATTTCCTTTACTGCCTCATGCACTTCCTCCTTCGTGATCAAAGAATCATTCAACTCTCCCAACACATTTATTCCTTGCATCCTTCCATCCGCCACAATCTCAGCCACCCTTTCCTCCTCTACATTTAACAATCTTTCAAAATACTCTGCCCATCTCTTCCTTACTGCATCCATCTCAGTTAACATCCTTCCATCCTCTGCTTTTAATCGCTCTTCCTTCCCAGACTCTCCCTTTCGCACCCTTTTCACCTCCTTCCAAAACATTTCCTTATTCTATTGAAAATTCTCAGTCAACTGCCTACTCCACGTCTCATCTGCTGCCACTTTAGCATCACGCACAACCCTTCTCGCCCTATTCCTCTTTTCCTTATACCTCTCATATGACACCTCATCCTTTCTCTGCAGCCACACTTCATATGCACATCTTTTCTCAGCCACAGCCATACTTACTTCCTTGCACCACCATTCACTTCCTTTTCTTACACCATCACCTACACTTCTCACACCACACACCTCTTCCGCATGCCCCACCACAGCACTCTTAAACAACTGCCATTCCTCCTCCACACTGCCATTTTCCTGATTTTTCACTGCGTTCCATTCATCTTTCAATTTTTCCTGATACTCTATCATTTTCTCCCTTTTATCCAACTCACTCACTTTCAAAACCTCCCTGCCACACCTAACTCTACTAGCTCTCACCCATCTTTTTCCTACTCTTAACTTCCCCTCCACCAGGTAGTGGTCAGACATACCTCCACCCTCCCCTCTCAGAACTCTCACATCCAACAATCCTCCTATTACATTCCTGGACACAACCACATAGTCCATCAATGCGCTATGAACATCCTTTCCGCCCTCCTGTCTGACCCGTGTATATTTATAAATATATTTCTTCTCAAACAGGGTATTTCCAATCATCATCTCTCGCTCAACGTACGTCCCTATCATTCGTTCCCCATTTTCATTTCTTCCAGGCACACCATGCATACCAACTACACCTTCAACTGCTACATTTCCCACTCTAGCATTCAGATCTCCCATCATTACCACATTCACATTCTCTTCAAAACTCTGCAGACACTCGTCAACATCATACCAGAAAGACTCCTTCTCTTCTTCATCCCTTTCACTACGAGGCCTATATGCACTCATAAACACCCACAACTCAGATTCATATTTCGCGTTCACCTACATCAGTCTAGATGACACCTCCTTCCATTCAATCACACACTGCTGTACTTCCGGACTCACTAACAAGGCCACACCGTCTCTTGCCCTTCCTCTATCAACACCAGACAATCTTCCATTCACACTTCCAAACACAGACTCACCCTTCCCTTTCATCTTCGTTTCACTCAGAGCTAACACATCCAACCTTCTTCTCACAAACATTCTCCCAGTCTCCTCCTTTTTAGCCTCAATCCACGCACATTCATAGACCCAATCTTTATGGTACGGGGATAACTCAGTCCTCCATCCCTTTCTCAGTTTATGGAAGAAGAAAAGACCACGTATACTATACTCATGGGAGACTTCAATGCAGAAGTTTGGGAAAATAAAAAAAATGGAGAAGCATGTATGGGAAAATTTGGAGTTGGAATGAGGAATGAATGAGGAGAATCCATCCATCCATCATCCAATTCTACATTGTCCCATGAGGAGCGCAGGAGCCCGGGGCTAGGCAGTTGGTCCCAACATTTAAGATGAGTGACCAGCCTCACTCATCCCTGAATGGCATTACATGAGCAATCAACCCCAACCACCCCTGGGATATAAACCTTCACCGGCTCAATCCGATTGAAGCACAATAATTACCCACTAAACCACCGGGCGCCAAAATTTTGTTATATGGTTACCACCCAGCGTAGTAAATGGTTTCTTGGTGCACAGGAAACCATTTGGCTTGTCACTCAGTGTAGAGTCACCAACAGGCTGAAGGAAGTGGAAAGAATGAAGGAAAGAAAGACAGAAGAGGGAGTGCAAAGTCTCCCGTAGGCAGAAGGACAAGGAAAGAATGAAGGAAAGAAAGACAGAAGAGGGAGTGCAAAGTCTCCCGTAGGCAGAAGGACAAGGAAAGAATGAAGGAAAGAAAGACAGAAGAGAATAAAAATGGTGGTAAATTTTGCTGACATGTATAACATAAGAATAATGAACACATTCTTTCACAAAGAACAGGGAGGAAACTGACCTGGAGAAGTCCGTAAGAAGCAGATAAGAATAACACGATCACAAATGTCACAGTTATCAACAAAGTAAATATGGGAAGTGACCATAAAATGGTGGGTTGCACAGGAAGATTCAGTTTTGGAATCGGAAGAAAGACGGTGATTAAAATAAAAAGGTATACTCAAGAAAAGTAAACGAAAACTAAGCAGCCTTTCAGTTGGAAATAACGAACAGATTTCAGGTCCTAAGTAATTCTGAATGTGACACTGATGAGTAACTATATATATATATATATATATATATATATATATATATATATATATATATATATATATAATATATATAACCAAAGAGAGAGAGAGAGGGGGAGAGAGACATCTTGCATATTATGTACAGCCTACCTGTACTGACACAAACTACATTAGTAAAATGCAAATCGTTCTGTGATAGGCATGCTATATTATTTAGGAAGAGGCATTACGATTTTTCGAAAGCCAAGAAGAAATAAAAGCAAGTGTCCGCCAACAGAGGAACAGGTCCGCCGTGACATGGCTCACGCCCATCATCAGGAAGCGTTGCCTTGTCTCCACAAAGTTGTTTTACATTAGTAATGCAGTGATAGGTAATTTGAAACTTACGAAAAAAAAAAGTCGCCTTATCTGCAGCCGTAAAACCGCCACATCGTAATAAAATGGCAGTAAGCGGTCTGAAACTCTCGAACCCACAACGCTGATAACCACCAGCCCAAACAAACATATGCATTACAAGAAGTCAAGGGACGGGGTAACAGCAGCTTTTAGACGTGATTTCATTGATTCATTAACTGTCATTATGTTCGCACGCCCTTGTTCATTCCTGCCCGTGCCATTCCCAAACATTATTTTCCCTTACCCTCCACAGTCTGCAGTTTGTTCCAGTGCATTAAGTCTTTGCGTATTAAATGAAGTTATCGCATCATTACCTTCTTCCTGCTTGTATATTGTACACATCTATGTCGTGAAGCTGGTAGCATTTTATTTTGCTTATTCACGACGAGAGGATTCTCCTTAACTATAAAAAAAAGAGAAGAATTATATCTCGTAGTAGCAAGAACAAAATGAATCACTCATCTTACTTAGGCATCGTATTTAAGGGCTGTTATTGCTGTTGACGTTGCTCAACCATGGTCTGCCTGGCTGAGCAGACCCGTCGACTGCAGATAAGCAACTGCCCCTATGGGATCCTCACACAAGTTATTTACACCGCTAATGTCTTCTCGGTGTCTTATGTGGCATTTGCTGTACTGTCCTGGGCGTGAAATGTAAATGATGCTGTTTCTTCATTGCTTGCTTTGGGGATGGGATGTGGTTGAAGGAGGTTTAGTAATGTTTGTGTGGTGATTGTTTTACGTGCCTAGTTGTGTCGAGAAGCTCTGCCATGGGATAAGAACGATGATGCGTGTTCGCACAGGCTACCTCACAGAATCATATGCCTTCCATTTCGAAATATACTTTAATAAGGAGGACTTTATTTTCAAAGCTTAAGGAAACTGTGGGAGTGTTATTGATGCAGCCAACGATGGTGCATAGATTATTCTGATTCGTTTGGTCTACAAGATTTTGTACGGAGTTAGATACGATAGGAGCACATATCAAGTAGGCATGGGACATCGCTAATCTCATCTGTTATTGACAGAGTAAGGAAAGTATCCGAAGTCTGTCCTTGTTAGTGCCTTGAGTGTGTTGAGTCAGGGGGTGCACTGCTTCTTGAAATATTGTGTGTAGTCCTTGGGATGAGGCCATTGTCGTATACCATTTCAAGAATCTTAGTGTATATGTGCGGCACAACGACACAGGCACGTTGGCAATTGTGGTGCTGTGCTCATGGTTGTTGCTGGTAATGAGTGTGGTTGTGGATTTGTCTAGAGCGATGTTCAGCCTGGTGTCCTCGAATGCCTGAAATACGTTGAAGTAGTCTTGTTGCAGTGTTCCTCCTGTGTCTGTGATACTGTGTGGGGGCAGTATGGTAATGTCGTCTACATAGAGAGCATTGTTTGTGGGGGGTTTGGTGTGCGGGGATATTAGGCATGTATATGTTGAAAAATGTTGATAAAAGAGCGGAGTCCTGTGAAGCTTGTGGTTGTCTGCCAGATAAACAGCTGGCAGGCTAGCATTTGGGGTTGTTCTCTATGTTTGTGTTGTAGGATTTGGTGATTTCGTTTGCGGCAAGGGATGATATCAAAGGTTTTACGAGTGCCTATTGCTGCAAGAAGTGTACAGTATGAGTCTTGAACAGCTGATAATGTTAGATGCCTGCTGTCTGAGGGTGGTTAGTAAGGTGAGTGTTTGTGGGGGGTGGGGGAGTGTAGTGCTTTAAAATTTTGTTGTGAGAGAGCAAAGAGGAAATGAGGTGTGAATGTTACGAATCAGGCATTCATTTATCTTCGATGGCGTTTTACATACTATTACGCGTCTGCAAGAAGAAGGGTGTGCTTTGTTTTTGAGTAGCTTAAGAATAATAAAGATGATTCCATGATTCCAAATGTTGAAAATGGTGAAATGTAGGCATAAGTAGTTGCTGAAGGTTGTGGGGACCTGGACTCAGTGTGATCCTGAATATTTCATAGGTTCCTTATGCCATCATGCATTGTACTTGTAGAAGACATAATTTTCTTGTTATGCTTCTGCTCTGAAGTAGGGGGTCACGTTCTGGTTGAGTGGATATGTACTGTAATTGTTTATTGGTTCACGAGTGTGTCTGCTTGGTCTTTGTAAGAGGAGATATTTGTTGGAGGCGATGGAAGCATACAGTAGATCGGTGAAGTACTTGTTTGTCATTTATGATACGGTTAGGTGCTATGTACAGCGAAGTGGGGTCTGGAATGACTGAGTGCTGCAACAAAGATTTTCCAGTTATATGTTTTCCTTGTGGTTATTTTGTTGTTAGTTTCGTGTTTCAGTAGCTGCACCCTTGCGAAGGTGTTTTGTGCGTGTGGGAGAGGAGAGCTGCGTTTGAATGAATCACGTTGTTCCATGACAGTAGCAATTTTTGGTTCAAAGCTTGGGTTGTAATGTCCTATTTTGCCTCGAAAAATAGGGTGTTTGTTGGTGCAAAGTATTGGGTTAAATATCATAATGTGTTTGCCAGCGCTAGTGATGAGTGTGTTGTTTAGTGTGCTGAATTGTTTTTCCTTTTCTTTACTGTATTTTGTCCAGTCTTCTTTATTGTTATTTGTGTAAGTGATGTGTGATCGCTCTGGTCTGGAGTGTATTCATATGGGGATAATAACAGGGAGATGATCTGAAGGGAGATTGGGTTATGTCCACCAAGTGGCATTACGAGAAGTGTGGACAAAAAGAGTGTGATGTCTGATGAGGAGTGGAAGCGATCTGCATGGTATGCCATACACATGCATTGTGGGGAGTCACAGAGAATGTGCATATTGTTGAAGAGTGTTGCAAAGTTGTGGGTTCGTCGCTGCTTTGACTGTTTCTGCCAGGCAGTGTTATTAACAATAAAGTTCGTAGCAATGACAACTTTAGCTGCCTGTGTTAGGGGAAGGAGCTGAGACCATTCGCATGACGTGGGAAATGTCAGGGGGAAGGGAAATGTTAAAAATGTTGACTTCTTCTTTGTAACAACAACTGATACCGAGTGGTTGTATCTCAAATGCTGTGCCCTTCAAGAAAAGTCATTTTGTTGTCTGTGTTGTTGTTTTTTTTGTAGATGATGTACTTGTGAATGTAACCGATGAGGCCTCATCCATGGCTATCATTTCCGTCCGTGTGGATGTGTGAGTGGTGTCTGATGTGTGTGCAGACTTACAGGTGTGTGTGAGCTATATTTCTTGTTGGAGTGCAGTCTGTATATTGTGTTAGTGAAGAGAGTCTTCCGTTCATGTTATTCTTGTGTGGAGGCCTTGGACATTAATCTGTGATATATCTTTATTTAACGATCAACATGATGTGCATCTATTGTGGGTCTGCGTGCAAAGGCTGTTTTGTGATGGCAGTGGTTATGTGAGTGGGGTGGTTGTTTCTGGTGTGACAAGAAATGTGTTTGTGGGGGAGTTGCGCTTGTCACATATGCCTATTCTATGCTGTTGTCTGTTACTTATAAGCGTTGTACACGTGGTGTACATCCATTCTCACTGAAAACGGCACTGGGCAGATAGGCGTGTTTGTTTAATGTGTGTGATGCAAGAGGAAGAAACAAGACAAATGTATCGTCGTTGGGGCCCAGGTTGTTCCCAATGTCTCTGAGAAGTGTAAAGGGGGAATGACTGCCGTAAAGTCGTTTCCTTTTGTGTAAATTGCGGCGTATGGAACACCGGCCCCCACCCAAAAGACGGTGTTCTGCGAGGCTGAGTTGGGTCCTCTTTGCATTTACTGCCAGGATGAATCTGCATAGATCCCTAGACTGGGTGTCAATATTTGGGGTTTAAATATTCGGTTAGAGATATTCCGGGTGTAAATATATTATCTAAAAATATAAGGTAAACGTTTTTCATGTAATATGTTTGTGACTTGCACAAAGAACACAGTGTTAGTTAAAGTTAAAACCATAAACTACAAGAAACTATTATACAGGACCCCCCAAAAGAAGAAATAAGGAGGAGGAGGAGGAATGCAGTTTTATTCTACTTCCATTACCGGAAGGAAAACTCTTAATAAGACGTTTTTTAACGTAATCACACACAACAAATATGTATAAAAATTGTTTTTAAATCATTTTTCGATAGTGATACAAGACGATGACTGTACCTGTTTTACTTTACCTTGGCCTAAAATTGCCATCTTTCCATTTTCAGTGCTGAATTGTAACAATTGATTAACACCAGAATATAGTGTTAATCTTATATAAGAGCTATGGGAAGTATGTAGAACCATAACATTGTCTATTTCTGCCATTGAGTTACCAGAAATAAACTAAAAAAAGAACGAAAATCTGGTCCAAGTTAATTTAAAATCACTATAGAATAGACGACCTACATGAGTATTGATATAGGATTGTTTTAGTACAAGCAAACTGATTATGATTATTATTTATTATTATAAAAGATACTGACTTTTTTGGGTGAAGGCGGCCATTTAACGCATACTTTCAATACAAGACTATAAAAAATTTAATATTTCACTTAAATTTCACACCTTCTTACTACGTACGTCAGTAACATTAACATTCCGAACGTTACGTAGTAAACAGACATTATCTTATATGTTTATCTCATATAATATGAAGAAATTACAGAACAAACAGGCTAAAAGGTCTGTTTTATCGGACTTGTTCCGAATCACAACCGCGTCTGAGCAGAACAGAACAGGTGTCTATACTGGGATGATTATTTTAGAGTTTGTTGGTTTCCACCCATCTTTTGGTGGTTAACCCCCGTCTTTTTACACTTTGGGGTCCCTAAAAAAAATTTCAAGTATATAATTGCTTTTTTTAAATCTTACCCTGGTGAGTACATAGCAAATATGACGCCATTCTTCAATTAACAACAATAAAAAAAAGTTTTTCCATTCAGGAAATGTAATAATGTACAGTACACTCTCATCATCATCATCATCATTTTCCCACTTGAACGATGAGAAGTAACATCCAGAAAACAAAGTAAGAGAAAGCACGAATGAGTGATGACTCATTCTTACATCTTAGTCAATCACTCACCGTTGTACCACGAGCCGCCAACAATGGATCTCTGGAGGAAGATAAGCTTGCAGCGTCCCGGGAGCCTATTGAGCAGGTGTCCAGCGTACCTCCGCCTCCGCTTCCATGTCCTCCAGCTTCCACCACACAGGCCGCATCCACTAATCTCACGTCGCTCTGCCCGCCTTGTGCTGCAGCCATCTGTCCTAGGTAACTTCCTCCTCTCACCTCTCCAGTAATACCTTCCGTTGCCTCAATGCTGTCGGTCTGCTTTCGCCTCGAGTCTGTGAAGTAATTTGCCTGTTTCAATAATTATTGAAGGATGTTTCAGAATATCAGCTTTCCTAGGTCCGTCTTCTCATATGATTAAGAGGGTTTCTAACACCTTTCCCTCCGCGAAATAATCTGCAAATTACATCCTAATTTTCTCTGTTTGTTCATCATAGTTATGGAGTATCAACGTAGTTTCTATAAATCTCATAAACGAGGATATTCATGAACGAAATAAATAAACAAACAGCCAATTTTTTCGCCCACGACTATCACCGGCCATCACTGAAAGATTAGATCGATTATCTTTGCTAAAATAAAATTATTGCAATTTACTCCGCCGAAAAATAATCTGTTCAAGCCACATATTTTGGGATACTGCCCAGAAAGTTTTGGTTACTCTTTGCACACTTGATTGTGAGATATTTGGTAACACACACACACACACACACACACACACACACACACACACACACACACACACACACACACACACACACACACACACACACACACACACACACACACACACACACACACACACAGGCGATTACATTATCGCCTTGCTAGGTGGACAATAACTATTACAGAATAGCAAAAGAAAACGTGCTGAAACGACGAGAATGCGGCCTTTTGAGTTATGGATTATACTACAGTGGCGGATTCAGAGGGATAAACCAGGGAATCTGGCCTGACAGATTAAAACAAAATATGACCGCAAACCGGGACTAGATAATCTTCCGGCCTCGATCTTGTATCACTTGCTTATCTGTGTGTGTCGAATTAGGCATCACTTCATCTGAAGCCCTGTGTTATTAAGTTATAAACCTGGTCTTTTGGGTGGCGCTGTTATTTAATTGTTTCAGAATTGAGGGGAACTACTTCACAGCAACTTCATCAACACTTCCCCACTCTCCATGCAACTTCACATGCTGCACATCCTTGCAACGTGGAAATTTCATGGGTCCTTTGAAAAGAGATTCCTCATTTCCCACATGGTTGCAAGTCATTTGAAACAGCTTGGTCTGCTAGTGGAAGTGAGCTTCGTCCAAGGCAAACCACTCTTCGTACTTCCACGCCACATAATAAGCCAGATAACACTCTGTTATAGATCGTCAAACGGCTTTGACCATTCAGCTGTGGATCACCGTAAGTAATCATCTCCCTGTTCCATCTTATCCTGATTACTGAGAACCGCTTACACAGTAGATTTATTAGGCTAAAGACTCTCAGTACTAGTACCAGCCTCTCTGTTCTTGTGGCACTGCAGTATGTCCACCTTCATCGCGTGCATAATCTGTTTTTTAGCAAGGGGAGGAGATGCTGTGGAGCAAAACAGACACGCAAAGCATGAGTTACGGAGCGAGAGCACGGCAATTACTTTGGCAACACACACACACACACACACACACACACACACACACACACACACACACACACACACACACACACACACACACACACACACACACACACACACACACACACACACACACACATGGCAACGCTTCACAAAGCAGCCCACACATGTGCTATGATGTGGCACTTGGCATCAGGGCATCAGCTCGTGTCCTACGTGCAAACACCATTTGGTCGGAAAACATGAAATTTGGCTCACTTTTGACCGACAGACGGCGAATGCGTACAGATGCCGCGGAATCGGGTTAACCAAAGAAATGTTGTTCCCCCACGATGTACTGGGTGAATCGCACAGTGTGAACTCGTGTACAAGCAGAATGTGCCATATTTTATTCCAGCTGGCACAATGTGGTCTTATACATCTGGACGCTAATACCAGGAGCCAAAGGGTTAATTCTAATGCCAGTAATCTCTCACGATGTAAACAAATCCACTAATTTATGCCTTTAATCTTAACATTAAAAGAGCAGTGAATGACATGCCAAGCACTGACAGAAAGGAACATTATTTTGTTATTTCTGCTTATTTATTATGGTTACACATCCTGAACCAAGTACTTAAACTTTTGTCATGCATTGCTGGAAGACAGTAATATTTGGATGGTTGGAGACTTGTGTATTTAACTCTTGCTGCTTGCAGACGATTGGATTCTGATTACATGAGACCTCTTGCATCACAGGGGTGAACAATAATTAACAAGGATTGGGGAAGTGCAAACCTTCCTTAATTATTTTGCTATCGTATAGTTTTAGTAGGTTTCGTTTTAGCGTTAGTCAGTTGTCATTGTGACTCATAAATTTGCAAAGACTTACTTTTTGATACCAACTACTTTATAATCACTGTCATTTTCATCTTCGCCAATAGAACCCGGAACCAATGGAGATTGATCAACAGGTTCGTTTAGCTACCAAAAGTGCCCCGTGAAATGCCTCACACATTCAAATACTTTTCCACTTATTCCTTCGAAAACCTTGATTCTCGCACGCTTTATCAATATCAGCAGTTGAGTTGCTAATAAATACGTGAAGAACCATGGCTAATATAAAATCTTCTTGACTGGGTATTTTTGGACTCAACAGTTTCAATGGCAAGATGGGAAAATGGGAGTTATGTAGAAAGTAAGTGGTTGATCACATTCATATGAGCAAACGCATACAGAGCGCATGGTATTACTGTGTTCTGTTATCGACTCTGACTGGCAGACAGTAATAATAATATTGTCACAGACACCAACCCTGAGCAAGGGCTTATTTGTCCAGATCATATGCAAAGGTGCTTGAAACAAATATTAAAACGTTTAAGGAACATTAATAAGATATATGAAAAGAAGTCGTCACAGTAGGCTACTAAAACCAGAACTCTTTGAGGGTATGGTTTCTGATGGAAGGAAGGATTAACAGACTAAAAGTGTTGCTAGTTGGTTCTTTGTTCATGGATATTTCAGTTAAAATCTTGATGACAGTGTCATGTTGAAAGAGAGATTTGATCAGTGTCAAATGATTTTAATGTAATCAACTTGTTCTCGCTGACTAACCAGCTAACATACATATTACATTTCTGTAATTGCACGAGTGTACTGACCCTGACAACCCTGACGTATGGAAAACAATTATAAACTGTTGTTGACAATGCAAATTTACTTTTCGTGCAGTTTATGTTACTGATTTACCGGTTATTGAGAATATATCACACTCCTGTGTTATGTAGAGACTGTATGTAGGGTGAGAAGTGCTTGTGAGTGTGACTGTAGTGTTGTAGTGGCTTTGGATGTGTGTGTAGTCTGTGAACCAAGTGTAATCGGCCCGCCTTAAGCCGACTGGGTGCAAGCATACCAGTATACGACACTGGTTCAACCACAGCACCCCTTGTGTCCGCCAAAGTAGCAAGTGGCTTGGTGAACGCTTCTCAAAGTTTTTACAACTCTGGCGGGAGGCGAACCCGCGCTTACCAGCGTGCGAAACGCACACTCTACCCCTGTACCACAGAGGCGTGTGTATATATATATATATATATATATATATATATATATATATATATATTGCACACACACACACACACACACACACACACACACACCTGTATATATACATTAGTGCTGGCTGTGATATTTGCAGGACTAACTAATATCCTTTCCATCACAAAATGTTGGCAAATCCCCCTCCCCCCCTTTTTCTTCCATAACATTATTGAGCCAACGATGACTTATTCTGATCAAAAAGTCATAAAAATAACATTCACACCTTCACGGGTCTAGAATTCCGACAATTTTGCAACGACGTGTCGCGCGTGATCGCCATTTTTCAGTACTTTTCAGACACTCCGGGGACTTAGCCGAAGTAATACAAGAAGAATTAAGTCGATATCTATTACACTTCTCGTGAAAGAAACGAATAAACGGAGAGACAGTCATTCTTGCCAATGGCGATATCAAAAAAATCTTCGTGCCGCCGCTTCCCGCGCGATTGCCAAATTTTTTGTTTAGTATTGTTTTGACACTCCCTGCACTTAACACGACCAAATGCAAACAGAATTAGATCTATCTCTATTACGATTCTCGTCAAAGAAACAAATAAACGCACAGACAGGCACACACATACACAGCTTGACAGATATATATATATATATATATATATATATATATATATATATATATATATATATAATTTGTAGGTGAGGGCGCTCACCATCCACTCACTCGATGTAGTGCTGCTCTTGGGTGTCTGCCCTTTCATCTCCTTGATCCTTCTTTCCTTCCATCCTTTTCTTTCTTTCATTCATTCTTTCCTCGTCCTTCTGCCTACGGGTGACTTTACGCTCCCTCTTCTGTCTTTCTTTCCTTCATTCTTTCCTCTGCCTTCTGCCTATGGGTGACTCTACACTGAGTGACAAGCCAAATGGTTTCCTGTACACCAGGAAACCACTTACTACGCTGGGTGGTAACCATATAACCAAATTTTGGCACCTGGTGGTTTAGTGGGTAATTATAGGGCTCCAATAGGACTGAACAGGTGAAGATTTATGTCCAAGGAGTGGTTGGGGTTTATTGCTCACATAATGCCACTCAGGGATGACTGAGGCTGGTCAGTCTCATCTTAAATGTCAGGACTAACTTGCCTAGTCCTGCGCTCCGACGCTCCTCATGGGGCAACGTAGGACTGGATGATGGATATATATATATATATATATATATATATATATATATATATATATATATATATATATATATATATATATATATATATTGATTTGGGTAAGAATATTCTTGTTTTTAATGAATCGAAAACTCAGTTTTTACGTCTTGCATCCCGTAAAAAGCTGCCAAATGAGCATCCCCTAATTTTTTTTTTTTTTTTTTTTTACAATATCCAACACAATTCTGCATCATCTTTGAACATTCTTGGGGTTTCTATCTCTCGGGATTTATCTTGGAAAGATCATATTACCTCTCTTATGCAATCTTCTTCCAAGAGACTGGGTGTGCGATGCCGACTCAGTACATTCTTTTACCCCTGAACATTTGTTGACTTTGTACAAGGGTCTTATTCGCCCGTGTGTACAGTATAACTGTGATGTACTGCATGTAGAGGCTCCCCACATACAACCCTTCGAAACATGGCGAAGTCAAAGGCTTTTCGTCTCATTAACTCTCCTCCCCTTACTGGTTCCCTTCAACCTTTGTTTCCTCACCGCACTGTTGCATGTTCATCTATTTTCTATCGCTACTTTTATGGTCAGTGCTCCTCTGAGCTGTTTGCTTGCATCCCTCCACCACTCCGGCGGTTGCGTAACAGCCGTCTAGCAGCAAACTCGCATCCCTTTTTTGTCAAGCTCTCTAACGCAAGAGTTAACCGTAAGTCCCTGTCCTTCATGTATGTAATAGATCATCTCTGGAACTGTCTTCCCATGTCTGTATTTCCTTCTGCTTATGACCCCCAGTCTTTCGAACGCAGTGTATCCAGACATCTCGAAATGAAAGGATCTTGAATTTGGCTCTATCTTGTTCTATATTTTTCTTGGAGGGAGCTATCTTGGGGGCTGCTAGCCTATGGCTCCTTCTTCCTTACATATAATTATCTATCTGTCTATCTATCTATCTATCCATATCTATCTATCTATTTATCTATCTATCTATATATTTGTGGTCGGTGGGGGCGCCCATCATCCACTCACTTACTGTAGTGGTGCGCTGTTTCAGGGTAGCTCTGCACTCAGTGGCAAGCCAAATGATTTCTCGCAAACCAGGAAATCATTTAATACGCTGCGTGGAAACCTTATAAACAAGTGTTCCCTTAGCGTCAGCAAGTGGGTTGGTGAAGTGTTAGTGTCCCTACCTGGAAAACAACTATACTCAGTTTTTTTTTTTTATTATTATTATTATTGAGGAGAAGATGCACTTGACAGATTGGTGATGATTGGTTGAATGCAACATGTCCGAGAAACATTCACTAACCCAAATTTTACCCTCAGATATTTGTTGTCAATAATAAAAATAACGAGAAACGAGATTATAAAGTACTGTTGCATTCAGCCAATCATCACCAACCTTTCAAGTGCATCTTCGCCTCGAGGAAAAAAAAAATGAGTATAACTAAAAATACAGACAAAAAGCCTCGGACGAGAATGAAAAAACAAATGATGGCCTGGGACCGAACGAAGGACATTATGCGGATTGCAACATGGAATGTAAGGGGTCAGAAGGATGAGGTTAAAGATAGATTATCCAGGCACTTGAGGATGCAAAAGTGGACATATGTTGATTAACTGAGAGTAAGCGGTGAGGTGAAAGTGTGAGAGAATGGGAGACTGGACGGGATGTATGTGCGGGAGGAGGTGAGAATGAGAGGGCAAAAGAGGGAGTATGTATTGCTGTATGCAAGAGGTAGAAGGAGAATGTAAGTGAGTATGGATCAGTTTGTTCAAGGATTGTGTAGGTAAGACTGAAAGTAGGATTACAAACGTGGGAGATTTTGTGTGTGTGTTTGTATGCGCCAGCGCAAGATCATGCAAGCAGAGTGAAAAGTTCTGGTCAAATGTGGAAACATGCATGGAAAAGCTTGAGAGGAATAATAGCGTTTTTGTTTGGATATACGAATGGAAAAGTAGGGAATATGAAGGTGGATGGAATAGCTGGTGAGTGGGGTGTGCCTACAGAGGTGGGCGAGAATGACAGTGCTCTAGTGGACATTTGTGCAGGGAGGGGGTTTGTCATAGCCAATACTCTCTTTAGACACAAAATGATCTGTAGGTATACGCGACAACAGATGAGAAGGGTGGATGGTGAACTGTATGAATGGAAGGCAATGATTGATTAGGTGAGTGTGGATGACAGAATGAGAAGGTATGCAATGGATGCAAGAGCACACTTAGTGGTGGTGAAGGTCAAAGTTCATTTGCAATGAAAGAATAAAAGGAGAGAAGAACAAGAGGAAGTAGTCCACGCATGGTGGGTAGAAAGGCGGAAAGGGGATGGGAAAAAAAACAGAATATAAGAGAAAAGTGGAGGAGCGATTGGGTAAATATGATTTGGAGCAGATGGAGGAGGTGGAAGGTGTGTGCAAGATATTCACAGAAGTATATCTGCACAGCATGTGAGGTGCTATGGGGGGTGAAGGGAAGACGAAAGGGGGAACAAGGAACAGCAAGGTGGAATGAAGAGGTGAGACAAGCTGTGGCGCAAAAGGAGAAAGCATATAGTGAGTGGATAGGAAGCAGAGACATGCAGGAAGCTGTAAGACTGAAGAGACAGTTATATGTAGCGAGGAAGAGAGAGATGAAAAGATTAGTAAAAGAGAGTAAGAAGAGAGTGGATGAGGAATTTGGAAGGAATTTGAGTGTAATGTGGAGGGAATGTAAGAAAATGTTTTGGAAGGAGTTAAAGAAAGTTAGACAGGGTGATTAAAAAGTTTGTAGGGGGATGATGGATAAAAATGGTAGATTAATTGTGGGGAAGAGAGAAAAAATGAGCAGATAGAGAGAACATTTAAAGGAACTGCTAAACATAGGGAATGAAAGAAATGAGCGTATAAGTGGCTGGGGAATGGCTGGGAGAAGGAGGGAGGTGAGAAGAGAGGAAGAGATCAGTAGGATGGTACCGGTGGAAGCAATGAGGAAAGTCATAATGGGCAAAGCCCCAGGAATTCATAGAGTGTGTGGTGAAACTCTGAAGAAAATGGGAGAGATCGTAGTAGAATGGATATGGAAGATGTGCAGACTGGCCTGGGAGGAAGTTAAAGTCCCGGACGAGTGGAAGTTAGGTGTAATTATTCCACTGTACAAAAGATAAAGAGTAAAAGGAGTGTGTGGTAATCATAGGAGCATTTGTCTTCTAAGTGTAATAGGAAAAGTATATGGTAGGATACTTATTGACAGAGTTCGGGAAATAGCAGACGAATTAGAGAAGAACAGGGAGGTTTTTAGGAAGGGAAGAGGTTGTGTAGATCCGATATCCATCCTTAGTTCTTTAATGGAAAAGTTTCTTAAGAGGGGAATGAAGTTCCATGTGGCCCTCATGGATCTGGAGAAAGACAGAGTGAATAGACAAGGAACTGGAAAATATTTAAAGTATATGTTCTCAAAAACTGTGCATCTGTGCCTACAACCTGCCTAGGTAAAGTTTTTCGCCTTTGTGCATCAACTTGTACCTTTCCTTCTTTCTGGAAGCTTGCTCTCATTCAGCCTGTCCCAAAGGAGGGTGGCCATTCCCATGCCTCTATCGTCTAATTGCTTTAACATCCTTTATCTCCAAAGTTCTCGAGTTCATACTAAACACACACACACAAAAAAGCTTCTTTCCTATCACAACTTTCTTTTTGATCGTCAGTATGGGTTCCGTTAGGGACACTCCAATGGCGATCTCCTCACCTACCTTTCAGACTCCTAGCCATCCTCCTTTCAGGACTTAGGCGAAAGCTTTACCACTGAAATTGACATCTCTCTCTCTCTCTCTCTCTCTCTCTCTCTCTCTCCGCTGCACTGTTGCACCTTTATCTCTCTACTATCGCTATTTCAACGGTCATTGCTCTTTTAAACTATCTGCTTGCATCTCTGATCAATTACGACAGACTCGTAGCACCCGCCTCGCCGCGTATTTTCAACCTTATTCAGTCCAGCTCTATTATTCAAGAGTTACCTTGTACAGTCCAGCTCTGTAATTCAAGAGTTACCTTGTACAAAGGAAAAGGGGAAAAAGAAGTGTGTGGTAATCAAAGGGGCATTTGTCTTCTTAGTATAATAGGAAAAGTGTATGGTAGGATACTTATTGACAGAGTTAGAGAAAGAACAGAGGAATTAGTTGGAGAAGAACAGGGAGGCTTTAGGAAGGGAAGAGGTTGTGTAGATCAGATATTCATTCTTAGCTTTTTAGTGGAAAAGTTTCTAGAGAAGGGAAAGAAGTTGTATGCGGCTTTCATGAATTTGGAGAAAGCATATGACATGGTGGATAGACAAGGATTGTGGAAAGTATTAAGAATATATGGAGTAGATGGGAAGTTGTTGAATGCTGTGAAGAGTATGTATGATGGTGCTAAGGCTGCAGTGCATGTGGATGGTGAACCAAGTGAATTTTTCTCTTTGAAGGTTGGATTGAAACAGGGATGTGTCATGTCTCCATGGTTGTTCAATCTGTACATGGATGGGGTAATAAAAGAGGTACAAGGTAGGGTAGTGGATGTTGGAGTGGCCCTGGTGAGAGAGGATAGTGTTTGGAAACTCCCTGTACTGTTGTTTGCAGATGATACTGTGTTGTTGAGTGAAGACGAAGGGGAGCTGCAAGGCTTGGTGGATGAGTTTGGGAGAGTGTGTAAGAAACGGAATCTAAAGGTGAATGTAGGGAAGAGTAAAGTGATGGTCTTTGAGAGAGGTGAAGTCAGTGAATGTACAGCGAGGTTGGATGGTGAGGAATTGGAAAATGTGAGTACGTTTAAGTACTTGGGTAGTGTGATGAGTAAGGATGGAGGTTTGGAGGGTGAAGTGCTTTAAAGGGTACAGCAGGGAAGAAAGGTTGCTGGTTCTTTGAAAGCAGTGATAAGAAACAGGGAAGTGAGCATGGAAGTGAAAAAATACTACATGACAATATTGTGATACCAACTCTAACGTATGGAAGTGAAACTTGGTCGTTGCTGGAGGGACACAAGTCAAGAGTGAGAGCAGTGGAAATGAGTTATTTAAGAGGAGCCTGTGGAGTCACATGGAGAGACAGGCTGACGAATGAGGATATAAAGAAACGTTGTGGTTTGGATGTGGATATGATAGGAAGCGTTATGAGGAACACACTAAGGTGGTTTGGCCATGTGGAGAGGATGGAGGGTGAGAGACTGACGAAGAGAGTGTATGTGAGTGAGGTGGAGAGGAGAAGAGGGAGGGGGAGGCCGAGGATGAGTTGGAGGGATGGGGTGGAGAGGTATATGAGAGAGGGGGGTGTGAGTTGGGAGCAGGGCAGTGAAATGGCGGTGGACAGGGCGATGTGGAGGCGATTTGTTTGTGGCCAGCCCAAACGGGATTGAGGCGTCTGGCAATAGATAGACCTTGTACAGTCCAGCTCTATAATTCAAGAGTTACCTTGTACCCACTCATTTATGTATGCAACTCCAGAACTGTCTTTGTCAGTCTGTATTTCACTCTCTGTGACAACCAGCCTTTTAAACGCAATGTGTCCACGCAAGTCGAAATGGACGCTTTTGAACCTGAATTTTTTTTTTTTTTTCTTGGTTGCATCGACTTACTTGGCTGCACAATAAAAAAAAAAAAAAAAAACTTCTGTAATCCAATTCAACGACAACAACTCAGCCTAATCTAACAAGAAACTAAGCTCTCCAGACTCTAATGAAAGAAAGAAAGAAAAAGAAAACAGCTGTGCATCTTGAACATTTGCTGCTGGTGTATGAAGTCGATTAGTTAATTTCGTGGCATTTATTACTTTCTATTTTTCTAATTATATATATATATATATATATATATATATATATATATATATATATATATATATATATATATATATATATATATATGCAGAGACTTCACTTCACCGTGAAGATATGTATGCAAACTAGCCACAGGAGAAATGAAAGGAGCGAAAGTGAGTACTTTCGTATATTACATCTTCAGACAGAGTGAGACAGAAACGTAAAGGGTAGAGGTCTTTTATGCACACCCTTTACGTTTCTGTCTCACTTTGTCTGAAGATGTAATATACGAAAGTACTCACTGTCGCTCCTTTCATTTCTCCTGTGGTTAGTCTGCATATATATATATATATATATATATATATATATATATATATATATATATATATATATATATATATATATATACACAGTATATATTGGGGTAGGTGGGAGCAATCACCATCCAATCACTCGATGTAGTGCTGCTCTTGGGTGTGTATCCTTTCCTTTCCTCCTTCCTTCTGTCTTTCCTTCCTCTTCTGTCGTTCTTTACTTCATTCTTTTCTCGTCCTTCGCCAACGGGTGATTTACACTCCCTCTTCTGTCTATCTTTCCTTCATTCTTTCCTCATCTTTCTGCCTATGGGCGACTCTACACTGAGTGACAAGCCAAATGCTTTCCTGTACACCAGGAAACCATTTACTATGCTTGGTGGTAACCATATAACCAAATTATGGCGACTGGTGGATCAGTGGGTAATTAGGCACTCTAATCGGACTGAGCCGGTAAAGGTTTATATGCAAGGGGTGGTTGAGGTTTATTATTCACGTAATGCCACTCAGGGATGAGTGGGACAACGGAGGATTGGATGAGGGATGGGTGTGTGTGTGTGTATATATATATATATATATATATATATATATATATATATATATATATATATATATATATATATATATATATATATATATATATATATATATATATATATATATATATATATATATATATATTTATATATTCATATCTCTTCATATATATATATACCCCTGGGGGTAGGGGTGTGTGTCAAGAATACTCCCCCAGTATCCCTGCTTGTCGTAAAAGGCGACTAAAAGGGTTGGCGGAGGGTTAGTGCCCCTCCCCGGAAAACAACTAACTAAAAAAACAAACAATAAGCCTCGGACAAGGACTGACCAAACGTTGACGACCAAGGACCGGACAAAGGACATTGCAATTGGAACGTGGAATGTAAGAGGAGCAAATGATGAGGTGAAAGAGAGAGAGATTGTCCAGGTGCTTGAGGATGCGAAAGTGGATGTATGTGGAATAACTGAAACAAAATGGAGAGGAGAAAGTGTGAGAGAATGGGAGTACGGATGGGGTATATGTGCAGGAGTATGTGGGAATGAGAGGGCAAAGGAAGGAGTGTGTATAGTTGTGAGTAAAAGATGGAAGAGGAGCATAAGACAGTATGGATCAGTTGGATCAAGGATTGTGTGGGTAAAGTTGAAAGTTGGAATACAAATGTGGGCAATTGTGTGTGTGTATGCGCCAACGCAAGATCGTGCAAGAAGAGTGAGAGAAGAGTTCTGGACAAATGTAGAAGTATGCATGGAAAAGTTTGGAAGGAATGATAGAGTGTTTTTGATTGGTGATATGAATGGTAAAGTTGGGAATGTGAAGGTGGATGGAATAGTTGCTGAGTGGGGTGTGCCTGCTGAGATAGATGAGAATGGGAGTACGTTAGTGGACATTTGTGCTGGGAGGGGGTTGGTGATAGCCAATACCCTCTTCAGGCATAAAATGATCCACAGGTATACATGGCGAGTGATGAGAAGGGTGGGTGGTGAATTGAGTGAAAGGAAGGCAATGATTGATTATGTGTGTGTGGATGAAAGGATGCGAAGATGTATATTGGATGCAAGAGTTTATAGAGGTTGGGGAAGTGGACTTTCTGACCACTACTTGGTGGTGGCCAGAGTTAAAGTTCAAGTAAGATGGAGGAATAGAAGAAGGGAAAGACGGGAGGAAGGAGTAGTTGCAAGGAGAGTGGAAAGGTTACAAGAGGATGAGAAAAAGGCAGAGTATAAGAGAGAAGTGGAGGAACGATTGGGCAAATATGAGTTGGAGCAGATGAGGGACGTGGAAGGTGTGTGTAGAATATTTACAGAAGAAATATGTGCAGCATGTGATGTGGTGTGTGGAAGGAAGAGAAGACGGAGGGGGGTGCAAGGAACAGCGTGGTGGACTGAAGAGGTGAAACGGGCTGTGGCACAAAAGAAGAAAGCATACAATGAATGGATGAGAAATAGGGACGTGGAAGAAGTTGAGAGGCGGAAGAGAGAGTTATATGTAGAAAGGAAGAGAGAGGTGAAAAGATTAGTAAGAGAGAGTAAGAAGAGAGTGGATGAGGAATTTGGAAGGAATCTGAGTGTAAAGTGGAGGGACTGTAAGAAAATGTTCTGGAAAGAGGTGAAAAGAGTAAGACAGGGTGGAAGTGAAGTTAGCAGGGGAGTGAAAGATAAAAATGGTAGATTACTAGTGGGGAAGAGAGAAAAAGTGAGCAGATGGAGAGAACACTTTAAGGAATTGTTGAACGTGGAGGATGGAAATAATGCAAGTATAAGTGGCTGGGGAATGGCTGGGAGAAGGAGGGAGGTGAGAAGACAGGAAGAAATCAGTAGGATAGAAGTTGTGGAAGCAATGAAGAAAGTTAAATCAGGGAAAGCCCCAGGAATTGATGGAGTGTGTGGTGAAATGTTGAAGCATGGGGGAGAGATAGTAGTAGAATGGATGTGGAAGATCTGCAGATTGGCCTGGGAGGAAGGTAGAGTCCCGGAGGATTGGAAGTCAGGTATAATTATTCCCTTGTACAAAGGAAAAGGGGAAAAAGAAGTGTGTGGTAATCATAGGGGCATTTGTCTTCTTAGTATAATAGGAAAAGTGTATGGTAGGATACTTATTGACAGAGTTAGAGGAAGAACAGAGAAATTAGTTGGAGAAGAACAGGGAGGCTTTAGGAAGGGAAGAGGTTGTGTAGATCAGATATTCATTCTTAGCTTTTTAGTGGAAAAGTTTCTAGAGAAGGGAAAGAAGTTGTATGCGGCTTTCATGAATTTGGAGAAAGCATATGACAGGGTGGATAGACAAGGATTGTGGAAAGTATTAAGAATATATGGAGTAGATGGGAAGTTGTTGAATGCTGTGAAGAGTATGTATGATGGTGCTAAGGCTGCAGTGCATGTGGATGGTGAACCAAGTGAATTTTTCTCTTTGAAGGTTGGATTGAAACAGGGATGTGTCATGTCTCCATGGTTGTTCAATCTGTACATGGATGGGGTAATAAAAGAGGTACAAGGTAGGGTAGTGGATGTTGGAGTGGCCCTGGTGAGAGAGGATAGTGTTTGGAAACTCCCTGTACTGTTGTTTGCAGATGATACTGTTGTTGAGTGAAGACGAAGGGGAGCTGCAAGGCTTGGTGGATGAGTTTGGGAGAGTGTGTAAGAAACGGAATCTAAAGGTGAATGTAGGGAAGAGTAAAGTGATGGTCATTGAGAGAGGTGAAGTCAGTGAATGTACAGTGAGGTTGGATGGTGAGGAATTGGAAAATGTGAGTACGTTTAAGTACTTGGGTAGTGTGATGAGTAAGGATGGAGGTTTGGAGGGTGAAGTGCTTGAAAGGGTACAGCAGGGAAGAAAGGTTGCTGGTTCTTTGAAAGCAGTGATAAGAAACAGGGAAGTGAGCATGGAAGTGAAAAAATACTACATGACAATATTGTGATACCAACTCTAACGTATGGAAGTGAAACTTGGTCGTTGCTGGAGGGACACAAGTCAAGAGTGAGAGCAGTGGAAATGAGTTATTTAAGAGGAGCCTGTGGAGTCACATGGAGAGACAGGCTGACGAATGAGGATATAAAGAAACGTTGTGGTATGGATGTGGATATGATAGGAAGCGTTATGAGGAACACACTGAGGTGATTTGGCCATGTGGAGAGGATGGAGGGTGAGAGACTGACGAAGAGAGTGTATGTGAGTGAGGTGGAGAGGAGAAGAGGGAGGGGGAGGCCGAGGATGAGTTGGAGGGATGGGGTGGAGAGGTATATGAGAGAGGGGGGTGTGAGTTGGGAGCAGGGCAGTGAAATGGCGGTGGACAGGGCGATGTGGAGGCGATTTGTTTGTGGCCAGCCCAAACGGGATTGAGGCGTCTGGCAATAGATAGACCTTGTACAGTCCAGCTCTATAATTGAAGAGTTACCTTGTACCCACTCATTTATGTATGCAACTCCAGAACTGTCTTTGTCAGTCTGTATTTCACTCTCTGTGACAACCAGCCTTTTAAACGCAATGTGTCCACGCAAGTCGAAATGGACGCTTTTGAACCTGAATTTTTTTTTTTTTTTTTCTTGGTTGCATCGACTTACTTGGCTGCAAAATAAAAAAAAAAAAAAAACTTCTGTAATCCAATTCAACGACAACAACTCAGCCTAATCTAACAAGAAACTAAGCTCTCCAGACTCTAATGAAAGAAAGAAAGAAAAAGAAAACAGCTGTGCATCTTGAACATTTGCTGCTGGTGTATGAAGTCGATTAGTTAATTTCGTGGCATTTATTACTTTCTATTTTTCTAATTATATATATATATATATATATATATATATATATATATATATATATATATATATATATATATATATATATATATATATATATATATATATATATATGCAGAGACTTCACTTCACCGAGAAGATATGTATGCAAACTAGCCACAAGAGAAATGAAAGGAGCGAAAGTGAGTACTTTCGTATATTACATCTTCAGACAGAGTGAGACAGAAACGTAAAGGGTAGAGGTCTTTTATGCACACCCTTTACGTTTCTGTCTCAGTTTGTCTGAAGATGTAATATACGAAAGTACTCACTGTCGCTCCTTTCATTTCTCCTGTGGTTAGTCTGCATATATATATATATATATATATATATATATATATATATATATATATATATATATATATATATATATATATATATATATATATACACAGTATATATTGGGGTAGGTGGGAGCGATCACCATCCAATCACTCGATGTAGTGCTGCTCTTGGGTGTGTATCCTTTCCTTTCCTCCTTCCTTCTGTCTTTCCTTCCTCTTCTGTCGTTCTTTACTTCATTCTTTTCTCGTCCTTCGCCAACGGGTGATTTACACTCCCTCTTCTGTCTATCTTTCCTTCATTCTTTCCTCATCTTTCTGCCTATGGGCGACTCTACACTGAGTGACAAGCCAAATGCTTTCCTGTACACCAGGAAACCATTTACTATGCTTGGTGGTAACCATATAACCAAATTATGGCGACTGGTGGATCAGTGGGTAATTAGGCACTCTAATCGGACTGGAGCCGGTAAAGGTTTATATGCAAGGGGTGGTTGAGGTTTATTATTCACGTAATGCCACTCAGGGATGAGTGGGACAACGGAGGATTGGATGAGGGATGGGTGTGTGTGTGTGTATATATATATATATATATATATATATATATATATATATATATATATATATATATATATATATATATATATATATATATATATACCCCTGGGGTAGGGGTGTGTGTCAAGAATACTCCCCCAGTATCCCTGCTTGTCGTAAAAGGCGACTAAAAGGGTTGGCGGAGGGTTAGTGCCCCTCCCCGGAAAACAACTAACTAAAAAAACAAACAATAAGCCTCGGACAAGGACTGACCAAACGTTGACGACCAAGGACCGGACAAAGGACATTGCAATTGGAACGTGGAATGTAAGAGGAGCAAATGATGAGGTGAAAGAGAGAGAGATTGTCCAGGTGCTTGAGGATGCGAAAGTGGATGTATGTGGAATAACTGAAACAAAATGGGGAGGAGAAAGTGTGAGAGAATGGGAGTACGGATGGGGTATATGTGCAGGAGTATGTGGGAATGAGAGGGCAAAGGAAGGAGTGTGTATAGTTGTGAGTAAAAGATGGAAGAGGAGCATAAGACAGTATGGATCAGTTGGATCAAGGATTGTGTGGGTAAAGTTGAAAGTTGGAATACAAATGTGGGCAATTGTGTGTGTGTATGCGCCAACGCAAGATCGTGCAAGAAGAGTGAGAGAAGAGTTCTGGACAAATGTAGAAGTATGCATGGAAAAGTTTGGAAGGAATGATAGAGTGTTTTTGATTGGTGATATGAATGGTAAAGTTGGGAATGTGAAGGTGGATGGAATAGTTGCTGAGTGGGGTGTGCCTGCTGAGATAGATGAGAATGGGAGTACGTTAGTGGACATTTGTGCTGGGAGGGGGTTGGTGATAGCCAATACCCTCTTCAGGCATAAAATGATCCACAGGTATACATGGCGAGTGATGAGAAGGGTGGGTGGTGAATTGAGTGAAAGGAAGGCAATGATTGATTATGTGTGTGTGGATGAAAGGATGCGAAGATGTATATTGGATGCAAGAGTTTATAGAGGTTGGGGAGTGGACTTTCTGACCACTACTTGGTGGTGGCCAGAGTTAAAGTTCAAGTAAGATGGAGGAATAGAAGAAGGGAAAGACGGGAGGAAGGAGTAGTTGCAAGGAGAGTGGAAAGGTTACAAGAGGATGAGAAAAAGGCAGAGTATAAGAGAGAAGTGGAGGAACGATTGGGCAAATATGAGTTGGAGCAGATGGGGGACGTGGAAGGTGTGTGTAGAATATTTACAGAAGAAATATGTGCAGCATGTGATGTGGTGTGTGGAAGGAAGAGAAGACGGAGGGGGGTGCAAGGAACAGCGTGGTGGACTGAAGAGGTGAAACGGGCTGTGGCACAAAAGAAGAAAGCATACAATGAATGGATGAGAAATAGGGACGTGGAAGAAGTTGAGAGGCGGAAGAGAGAGTTATATGTAGAAAGGAAGAGAGAGGTGAAAAGATTAGTAAAAGAGAGTAAGAAGAGAGTGGATGAGGAATTTGGAAGGAATCTGAGTGTAAAGTGGAGGGACTGTAAGAAAATGTTCTGGAAAGAGGTGAAAAGAGTAAGACAGGGTGGAAGTGAAGTTAGCAGGGGAGTGAAAGATAAAAATGGTAGATTACTAGTGGGGAAGAGAGAAAAAGTGAGCAGATGGAGAGAACACTTTAAGGAATTGTTGAACGTGGTGGATGGAAGTAATGCAAGTATAAGTGGCTGGGGAATGGCTGGGAGAAGGAGGGAGGTGAGAAGACAGGAAGAAATCAGTAGGATAGAAGTTGTGGAAGCAATGAAGAAAGTTAAATCAGGGAAAGCCCCAGGAATTGATGGAGTGTGTGGTGAAATGTTGAAGCATGGGGGAGAGATAGTAGTAGAATGGATGTGGAAGATCTGCAGATTGGCCTGGGAGGAAGGTAGAGTCCCGGAGGATTGGAAGTCGGGTATAATTATTCCCTTGTACAAAGGAAAAGGGGAAAAAGAAGTGTGTGGTAATCATAGGGGCATTTGTCTTCTTAGTATAATAGGAAAAGTGTATGGTAGGATACTTATTGACAGAGTTAGAGGAAGAACAGAGAAATTAGTTGGAGAAGAACAGGGAGGCTTTAGGAAGGGAAGAGGTTGTGTAGATCAGATATTCATTCTTAGCTTTTTAGTGGAAAAGTTTCTAGAGAAGGGAAAGAAGTTGTATGCGGCTTTCATGGATTTGGAGAAAGCATATGACAGGGTGGATAGACTAGGATTGTGGAAAGTGTTAAGAATATATGGAATAGATGGGAAGTTGTTGAATGCTGTGAAGAGTATGTACGATGGTGCGAAGGCTGCAGTGCGTGTGGATGGTGAACTAAGTGAATTTTTCTCATTGAAAGTTGGGTTGAAACAGGGATGTGTCATGTCTCCATGGTTGTTCAAAATGTACATGGATGGGGTAATAAAAGAGGTACAAGGTAGGGTAGTGGATGTTGGAGTGGCCCTGGTGAGAGAGGGTAGTGTTTGGAAACTCCCTGTACTGTTGTTTGCAGATGATACTGTGTTGTTGAGTGAAGACGAAGGGGAGCTGCAAGGCTTGGTGGATGAGTTTGGGGGAGTGTGTAAGAAACGGAATCTAAAGGTGAATGTAGGGAAGAGTAAAGTGATGGTCTCTGAGAGAGGTGAAGTCAGTGAATGTACAGCGAGGTTGGATGGTGAAGAATTGGAAAATGTGAGTACGTTTAAGTATTTGGGTAGTGTGATGAGTAAGGATGGAGGTTTGGAGGGTGAAGTGCTTGAAAGGGTACAGCAGGGAAGAAAGGTTGCTGGTTCTTTGAAAGCAGTGATAAGAAACAGGGAAGTGAGCATGGAAGTGAAAAAGTTACTACATGACAGTATTGTGATACCAACTCTAACGTACGGAAGTGAAGCGTGGACGTTGTTGGAAGGACACAAGTCAAGAGTGAGAGCCGTGGAAATGAGTTATTTAAGAGGAGCCTGTGGAGTCACATGGAGAGACAGGCTGACGAATGAGGATATAAAGGAGCGTTGTGGTGTTGATGTGGATGTGATAGGAAGCGTTATGAGGAACACACTGAGGTGGTTTGGCCATGTGGAGAGGATGGAGGGTGAAAGACTGACGAAGAGAGTGTATGTGAGTGAGGTGGAGGGGGAAAGAGGGAGGGGGAGGCCGAGGATGAGATGGAGATGGGGTGGAGAGGTATATGAGAGAGGGGGGTGTGAGTTGGGAGCAGGGGAGTGAAATGGCGGGGGACAGGGCGACTTGGAGGCGATTTGTTTGTGGCCACCCCAAACGGGATTGAGGCGTCTGGCAATAGATAGATAGATAGATAAAGTGCTTGCAAGATGTGGGAGGTGTTTCAGTCTAGATATATTTTCGAAGCAAAAGATTTAAGTTAATGAACTCCTAATATTTAGTGACATGTACTGCATTTCATTCTTGACATGTTTAGAGGATTAAGGAGACTCTTTTGTAACTGTTGGGGTTAGGTAGAATTTTAATTCTTTTACTGGTAGACGTTTCACCCAAGCTAAAATATTGTAAACGTCTGTTGGCACCAGGAATAAAACACTGATGTCACCATATTGTAAACGTTAAAAACTGTATTGCTACCAGAGAAATACAAGATTAATATTAAAAATACAATGAAATCAACGAAGTTCTACGCTTTCAACTTCGCTCAATCCCTTTGTGAACGCCAATACTGAGCGTCCATTGCTTTGGAACATACAGTATCCCTCTTAACTCATTCAAACAGATGATGTGTGCATTATATTTGTTGCCATCAGATGATTTTTAGATCTTAAGGAAATGCTCCCCAAGTTGAAAGGTTATAAAACTGAATCCTGCATGTATTCCTGCAAGTCGAAAAGTCTCTCACAAACACTGTTAAAACATCTGGAGGTAACAAGATTGTAATGATACACCATCGGACTGAAATGGTTCACCTCACTGATATGGATACGTCTTTTATCATACTGTATGTTTGCTGCCTCTGTACGATTTAATTGAACTTATCGAGTCTTTTTAGGAGTACAATTACAAAATGTTACCTCTGTAAACTCATTCAGTACTAAGGGCTATATCCTAAGCTGGATATAATAGTCTGAACAGCAAGATTGCCTTATCAAGATGACGTTGTCATAATTACGTGACATAGTTAAATAGTTTTTTTATCCCACCAGAAGATTATTTATTTCAGTTTAGGACAGCACTCGAGTAGAAGAGAAGTTATCTATCTATAGCCAGACGCAGTAATCCCGTAAGGGGTGGCCATTTGTCTTTGAGTTATTTATTTGACAGGGAGGGACACTAACTCTCAGCCAACCTATATGTTGACACGTAGGGAACACGTATGGGTTGGTTAAATGGTTACCACCAAGCGTTGTAAGTGACTTCCAGGCTTACGGGAAGCCATTAGTCGTGTCACTCAACGTAAAGCCATTTGAAAAGGAAAGAAGAGTAATAAAAAGTGACAGGAAAGATGGGAGAAATAGGAAGATAGGATGGCAGACACAGAAAAAGAATGATAAAGGTGAAGGAAGTCTTCAGCACTTCAAGTGGGTTGAGGCAGAAAGAGCAAAATTTGAAATACGTCTCAGAGGCCAGAGGGTTAAGAGAGCTAGATTAAAACTGTCTTTCCATGTGTCTCTGCCTCCATTACTTTTTGTCACCATAACCCATTCACAACGATGACGCCCTTTAGTATTTTATTCGCGTTATGCTTACATGATTTTATTTAGCTACAGGGAGACTACTCGTAGAAAGGGGTAGAAAGAAACTCTATTAAGAGGTCTTTCCGAAACTCAAATTAATCGTCATGGCGTTGCTAGGACAGGTAATCATACTAAATTGGTACAGAAGCAAATATTTATGTTTAGAAGAAATCACATCTTAGCCCATCAGTTTAATTACGTATTTGCTATATCATTGTTCGTATTTATAGATTATTAATTTCATTAATCTGGTGGAGAGCCTTTGTAATGAAGGGGTAAGAGAAAAGTAAATGTAATGATATCTACTCTGAAGTCTCTCGTAAATTTAATATAACCTTATGCAGGAAGCTGGAATGAAGTAAATAATGCGTTTTCGAACTGCTGAGGGTAACTTTCCATTTGTTTGATAATTTATAGTGCAAGACTTGTTCCCTTTGGTGCAAGATGTGTTGCCTATGAGCTTATTGGTCAGCAAGGTTTCACTGGACTATGTTATTAGCGATTCCGAAGGCGTATGTATTATGATCGGATCCGTTTCTGTGTAAATTCGTATGTATGTGTATGTATTTATGGTACCCAGATATCTCATGAGTGCTTATTTGAATTTGGTAAAAATGACACGTAGACTGTGTATGGGTCTGAGAGATGTGGCTCGATTCAGGTGCTTATCTATGCAAGGTCAAGGCCACGAGTCAAGTTCAAAGTTCTGGACAGCGTGACGCTGGCTCGTGAATGCAATGATCCTTTTATCTTTCATCGAATTTGGCCTAAATATTGTGTCCATGGAAAGGAAGAATTGCATCGATTTCGTTGAAGATCGATTAAAGGTTAAGATCAGTATTAAAAATCAAAGTTCGGGCTAGCCGTGACTGTTGTCTCTGAGTATTTTGGTATACTTGCTGGAAGGCTAAAAACATATATGGTGTAGTAATACAAGATAAAGAAGAAGGCTTAGATTAACGCCTTTGGACTATACATAGGTCATCGCAAAGACAGTCTCTCCACTGACAGCGACACTATCTATCTATCTATATACCTAGGCTGCTTCCCCCAAGGAAAGGGAGGTAGCCGAGACAGGACGACTCACTCTCCATTTACTCATCCATTCAAACACATTCATTCGCATCTTAGCCCCAAAGGGGAGAACGGACAGATCCTCACCGCATCACACCGCACAAGGGTCAACTGCGCAATGCAAGCAGTGACATCCACAGCAGGGCCCGACAGCAGAACTGGTTTACCCCTGCCACATCATAACAGACCCATCCCCTTACCCGCACCTGACCTGACTAGCTGATCAGACCAAATGCGGGAGAATATCCCCTCAGGGCTGCGTCATCACTTATTCATTCACAATTTCTCTCCATTTATTTCTGTCACGCACAGCCACTCTTCCTTGCTCAACAGACATCCCTCTCGCATCCAGCGCTCTCTTCACACTGTCCATCCATCCTATTCGTGGTCTTCCTCTCAGTCTTACACCTCTCACATCAGATCTAGTTATCTTTTTCACCAATCGCTCATTATCCATTCTCTCCATATGCCCAAACCATTGCAACACCCTCTGCTCAACTCTACCAGCCATCTCCTGAACAACTCCAGTTCTCCTTCGCACTTCATCATTTCGCACTCGATCCATACGCGTCACTCCACACATACTCCTCAGACATCTCATCTCCATTACATTCAAACTTTTCCTCTCTGCTACACCCATATTCCATGTTTCAGCCCCATATAACGCAGTCGGTACCACAACACCCTCATACAGCCTTCTCTTTACATCCATTCTAAGCGAGCGACATTTAAACACTTTTTTCATTCCTCCCAGCACCTTTCCTACTTCATTTATTCTAAACTTCACTTCTGCATCTATTCTTCCATCCACAGCAACATGTGACCCTAGATATTTAAAACAATCTACCTCCTCAAGCAACTCACCATTCAAAACTATATTAATCCCCCTACCATCTATCAACCTCGTACACTTCATCACTTTACTCTTATTCTCATTTACTTTCAATTTCCTCCTTTCACACACCCTTCCAAACTCCTCTACCAACTGTCTCAATTTCTTCTCTGAATCAGTCACCAGTGCAGTATCATCTGCAAACAGCAGCTGCTTCAGATTCCACTCTCCTCCATCAACATTTACCAGACTCAGACCACCTAAAACTCTTGCATTCACCTCCCTTACAACACCATCCATGTAAATATTAAACAACCAAGGCGACATCACACATCCCTGTCGCAGCCCCACTCTCACGGGAAACCAATCACTCACAGCATTTCCCACTCTTACACACGCTCTACTATTTACATAAAAACTTTTCACCCCTTTTAGTAACCTACCATCACAATTGTCAAATTTATAATCGAGATTTCTTTTTCAGTCACAGGTGCAAACTGATTGATAAACGAAACCTTACCCTAAGGTCTCTAGAACTGCCACAAATTAAAACAAAGGTCTCTCGGCTGCAGGTCAAGTACTTCCCATCACACCACCGTGACTCCTGGAAATATGTTATTGCCCAAACCTGATACTACAATGCGCATTAAATTTTCTTAATCTACATGCTAGGCCATGAACAAACGGCAAAGAAATAAATAAAGTGCTGGTATAGTTAAAATTTATATTGTATGATTAAAACAAAGGGGAGCTGCAAGGCTTGGTGGATGAGTTTGAGAGAGTGTGTAAGAAACGGAATCTAAAGGTGAATGTAGGGAAGAGTAAAGTGATGGTCTTTGAGAGAGGTGAAGTCAGTGAATGTACAGCGAGGTTGGATGGTGAGGAATTGGAAAATGTGAGTGTGTTTAAGTACTTGGGTAGTGTGATGAGTAAGGATGGAGGTTTGGAGGGTGAAGTGCTTGAAAGGGTACAACAGGGAAGAAAGGTTGCTGGTTTTTTGAAGGCAGTGATAAGAAACAGGGAAGTGAGCATGGAAGTGAAAAAGTTACTATATGACAGTATTGTGATACCAACTCTAACGTATGGAAGTGAAGCTTGGACGTTGTTGGAAGGACACAAGTCAAGAGTGAGAGCAGTGGAAATGAGTTATTTAAGAGGAGCCTGTGGAGTCACATGGAGAGACAGGCTGACGAATGAAGATATAAAGGAGCGTTGTGGTGTTGATGTGGATGTGATAGGAAGCGTTATGAGGAACACACTGAGGTGGTTTGGCCATGTGGAGAGGATGGAGGGTGAAAGACTGACGAAGAGAGTGTATGTGAGTGAGGTGGAGGGGGGAAGAGGGAGGGGGAGGCCGAGGATGAGATGGAGGGATGGGGTGGAGAGGTATATGAGAAAGGGGTGTGTGAGTTGGAAGCAGGGCAGTGAAATGGAGGGGGACAGGGCGACTTGGAGGCGATTTGTTTGTGGCCACCCCAAACGGGATTGAGGCGTCTGGCAATAGATAGATAGATGATTAAAATATAAATAAGCTTTGCAGTAATAAAACTTTGTGCCGCATCTATGTCAAGAAACTACAAGGATGAAATATTGACATCTGTGGAAGAACTTTGTTTTTGGAACAGTTGATTATCTACCATAAGAGTTAAAATCAGGACCCTCTTTAACCTTTTGAACCCGAGAATTGTAGTTTTCAGTTTATCTTTGTTGCTACTTGATGATGTTACTGCATAATTGGTAAGGTTTTTCATTTCTTTTTATATGCAAGGAAGATGGAAACAAAGACTAGAACCGTGCAAACCGTTCTCACCAAGAAAAAATATAAACAAGATATAAATGAGCCAAAATCAAGATAGGGTATTTCAAGATACCTGTACACACATGCGTTTAAAGGACTGGAGGTCATAAGCAGTAGCAAATACAGTCATAAGAAAACCGTTCCAGAGCTGATCTGTTACATACATGAAAGACTGGATTTATAGGACTACATAATAGATAGATAGATAAATAGATAGATAGAGAGACAGATAGAAGCAGGAAGTCAAATGATGAGAAGGTGTTGTGTTTGCGAGAGGCGAGCAGCGCTAAACGCTTACACGGGGGAAAGCTGACGACAGCGGCCAGTAAGGAGATGATTCATAGCTGTCAGCAGTCCTCTCGTGAGAAGGTTCTGTTGCCATGAGGAAGGTGCGGGACACACACACCCTACTACACGAGATTTCAGGAAAGAGAGTTTAGAAGGAGACAAGCGACCCTATAGAGAGGTCGAGACGGAGATTAGCTTGAGAACAGAGAGAGAGAGAGAGATAGCGAGACAGGGAGGTAGCTACCCAGGACTTATACTATTATACCTGTTTAATATTTCCAAGACAAATAAAGATAGTCCCATACTATTCTTTACCTCTCCCGTCACTACATGACATCTGGTGGGGAAACTACTACAAGATATAAAAGCCGCTCGACCACAAGTCTAACATATACTTCTCTACAATTAACTACAAAGTCTTTATGACATTTGGTAGCAGCGAACGTATACGAACCTCGTCTACGAATCAACATTAAATTCCTACAAAATATCAAGATTGACAACAACCAACAATATCAGCTCCTGCCCCCTCCGTCTCCCAGATCATTACGCTGATGCAGAGGTCAAGAGATCACTCGACGCCTTGCAAGTAGCTTAACGACAAACCAGCAAATCTGCGGACATCGTCTCCGAATTAAAAGCAAATTTCTACAAAAGCAACCGAGACTACAAGGTTAGCTTCAGTTCTACAAAGTCTACAGCCATCTACAATCAACTACAGCCATCTACAATCAACTACAATTAACAACTCTACGAATAAATCACTAGAGAAAAGGACAGAGAAAACTTCCACATAGAATAAAGGGAACAAACAAACGAAGAGTGAGACACGATTTACAACTCATCTTACTCACTCGTCTTCACTCAAGTTACTCATCGCTACTCATTCACTCACCACAGCTACCAGTGTGGGAAGCCGACGTCACCATGTGCTGAGATGACATCACAACGCGAGTCTGCCATGCCAAGCAACGTGTGACGGACACCAGGCACTTCTCACCCACTACTCATTACTCATTATTCACATAGCTCCTACTCATATTCACTTATTTTCACAGTTAAGTTGGAAATTCGACGTTCTATGTTGAGGTTTGCCTGGGACAGCCGTTAACCACTACAAATACCAGGCCATGGAGTTTCCTGAGTAATATCGTCCATCAACACACCACTAGAATTATCAAGAGATCTTCAATCAAACCTGGTATTTTCTTCCGAGATCGACTTTTGTATCGACACACCTCTACGATCTGTATCAAGTGGGTAAAATTATACTTGCTCATTTCTTCTCAGTGCTAAAATTAGCTATATTCAACTTATTTAATCATCTAGTTTGCTAGGACATAAATAAACAAGAGGCATATTTCATAACATCATATCTTAATGACAGGAATATTTTCGCAACCACCCACGTTAATACCAGATGACACACAAATTGCCACAACATCAGACTCACAATTAAGAGACAGCCCACCCATTGTACAACCCACACCACACGTTATAGATAAGGAAACAAATACGGGAGTTTCGGATGATGAGTGGGAAACCCCTTCAGATGTTGAGAGTATCGACTTCGCAGCTGCCTTAAATACGTATGCCAATATACTTAACAGGGTTCACCGGTCCGGTCATACATATTCTACCATTCCCTCACATAACGATAAACTCGTACAAGTTGAATTAACAGGGCAATCATTAAAGATGAATCAAGAAACAAATACTGCTGATCTAAAAACCACACCTCACGTTTTTGTGTATCACGAGGATAAGACTGCCCCAAAATTCTCTGGCACAGACAAGGATCGCATTGATGTCATTTCATTAATCAGTCAGTGCGAACAAATGTTCATCAAGCGCCATATACTAGATGAACAAGAGAAAATTGCTATTTTTTCATCTTGCATAAGCCAGGAAAGATGTCCAGCAAGCAATTTATTGCGCTCCGATAAGCTACATCGTGCTAGGACATATGATGAATTTAAAACTGAATTTCTGAAGAAATTTTCTGGAGGTATGAACTTCTTGCCAGGTATAATTCCAGAATTACATAAAATTGTAGATCTTGTAAGGGAGCACACTACAAACCATGTGCTCAGTGAAATAACTGCTGATGTCTCCACAATCAAGAGAACCCTATTAGCTACTCTGGAGAATTCTAAGTGGATAACAGATGATGGAAAGATGTCCCCAGACCTCGTCGTGGACATCATTGGTTATGTAGCTGCCTTGTGTAAATTACCTGATAGAACCCTTAAGATCGCCAAAACAATCGCGTACATCCCTGGAATGTGCTTACTAGACTTAATGAACGAGGTAGAGATGCAGTGCAGTAAAGCAGGTGTGGTCGACACACATGCACATTCTGGTAGAATCAGGGTACCTGAGACAGTATCAGCTGTGAAAACATCAACACCGACCCCAAACAGAGAACAAAATCGATCGCGACCTGAAATGAGGCAGCCCAAACAAGCAAAGACGCCTAGACCTCGTTCCCACACGCCTTCCTACAGGCAGTTTCATAAGTTTTCGCGCAGCCCGAGCAGGTCTCGCGCTATAAACAACACTTTTTATGGGAAATCACCTCGTAGGTCACAGTCAAGGGATAGGTCCATTCTGTGTCATTACTGTGCAAAACCAGGACACACAAGGTATGAATGCTTTATCAAGGCAAAAGAGGATAATCAAAAGACACAAGGGTTTGGTCCTTACTGTAGGCATCATAGATACCAAGGGCACTGGACTAGTGATTGCAAAACAGTAGAAAAAATTGTGTCTATGTTCAAATCGGGGGAAGACCAAGTCATGACAAAAAACGAACAAACATAAAAAAGAACAAGGTTAAACTTCACATAGGAGGCATGTTGGGAAATGAGTGTATCTTGATACCAGCTGTATGTGAGGATCAAAACGTTTCCTTATTTTTAGATACAGGCTCTCCAGTGAACTTAATAACACATGAAGAACTAAATAGAATTCTTAAAAATAAAAAGAAAGTAACTTTTCTGGATGAAGCTGATTTAGAATTAAACACAGTAGATGGTCAAGAGATTACAGTAAAAGGTATGATAAGATTAAATCTCAGTTTCACAGAAACTACAAGACCATTCTCTGCATTGTTCTATATCGTTGAAAACTTAGCAATTAAAGCTCATATGTTACTGGGCTTAAGATCCATGAGAACTGAGAACATAACTATACTCCCACAAATGAATGGAATAGACTTTGATAATGAATTTATAGAGGAAATAACTTCAGAGCCCTCACCGATTGGTAGAAGAGAGCCAAAAAGAATTGGTAATATTAAAGGCTTAAACAAACATACACAAACAGATGAGTGTATAGATCCACTTACACCAGCAACCCCATCCTCCAGAATTAGTGACCCAGCTAACAGTACTGATTTATCAATTTTTCCAGCCCATCTCACTAATGATTTGGTTATACCACCTAATTCATACATGAAGGTTACCATAAAGAGCAAATTACGGAATAGTACTGTTCTTGTCTTAGAAGAATTATGTAAAGTAAAAGGATTGTCAGTAGAAAACGCATTATGTCATACGAACGACGAAGGGCTAACTCAGATATTCATTATTAATCACATGAATGGGGAAGTTCAGTTGAAGAAGGGAACTTGCATAGTTAATATTGAAAAATGTTTAGCCCCGGTGAAGGAAATACATATTGGTGGAGTAACGAGTGAGATAAAATCTACGGATAGAGAAAGAATAAAGGAGAATTTAATTCACTCAGGTGAATTTGACGAAGAAAATGATTTGTTAACCCTGCTGGAAACACACAGGGACACCGTAGCCTTGCCCGGAGAACGATTAGGGTGTACTAACTTGATTAATCACATGATTAATGTGCACCCAGAAACACCACCAATTTTCGTACCAGCTTATCGCATACCACACTCCCAACGTACACTTGCAAATCAGTATGTCGATGAAATGTTAAAGCTTGGAATTATTGAGCCTTCAGTTTCTCCGTGGAACGCTCCCCTTTTCTTTGTGCCCAAGAGAAATGGAGAAATGCGTGCGGTAGTAGATTACCGTAAACTAAATAATCACACCATCCCAGACAGATTTCCCATGCCATTGCTAAGTGATGTTCTACAGAATATTGGTCCTGAGAATAATATATTCTCGACCATCGATCTCCTAAACGGATACTATCAGATTCCGGTATCTCAGGAGTCACGTAAATACACTGCCTTTTCAACAAACAGAGGCCATTATCAATATACAAGAATGCCAATGGGACTGAGGACAGCCCCTGGTACGTTCCAGCGTCTTATGAATTACGTATTGTCCGGAATTTTAGGACAAGGAATATTTGTTTATCTTGACGATATTATTATCGCAACGAAGAATATTAAGGATCATCTCAGGAAATTAGACTTACTCTTACAAAAGCTTAGTGATGCTGGATTAAAAATTAAACTTTCTAAATGCAAATTTTGCTTTAAGGAAATAAATTTCTTAGGCCACAAATTAAGCTCTGATGGTATTCACACCACTGATGACAAAATACAGGCAGTGAGAGATTTTCCTGAACCCACTACGACTGACGAAGTTAGACAATTTTTAGGTCTGGCTGGGTACTATAGGTCCTTCGTACCACAGTTCTCTCATATAGCCTTCCCTCTATTCCAACTACTCAAAAAAGATGCTGTATTCCAATGGGAAGAAGAACAAAAAAGGGCATTTAACAATCTAAAAATTAAACTAACGAATGCACCTTGTTTAGCATATCCAGATTACACGAAATCATTTCTTATTTGTACAGACGCATCAGTTAAAGGATTAGGGGCTGTACTGATGCAGGAAGATAAAAGAGGAAAGAATCAACCAATTGCATTTGCCAGCAGACAAACAAGAGGTGCAGAAAAAATTATAGCACTACAGACTTAGAGGCACTTGCAGTGATTTTTGCATTACAAAAGTTTCGAGATTTGGTATATGGTTACGAAATCCACTTATTCACCGACCATAAACCACTGGTGGGTATGTTTAAAGAAAAACTCCTTTCTGGGAGGAGAGCAAGATGGAAATGTACAGTTGAAAACTACAATGTACAAATACATTATATACAAGGTAAAATGAATATAGTAGCTGACGCATTATCTAGGAACCCGAACACAATTCATGTCGCGGCGTTAGATCTCAAAGGGAATATCCCAAACCACGAGGATATCGCAAAGGCACAAAGACTTGACCCAGTATGGTCAAAAGTAATATACAAGTTAGAAAGTGGAGATGACATACAATTACCCAAACTGCATGTCCCACTTGAACAATTCACAATGGTCAATAATACATTATACAAAATTAACTCTAAACAACCAAAACGCCAAAGAAATACTAACCAGTTGGTAGTACCTAATGACATGATACCCCAAGTATTACGAATGATACACGACAGCCCACATGCAGGACACCCTGGAAAGGATAAGACATTCAACCAAGCCCAGCTATTATATTACTGGCCTTCATTACGAAGAGATATACACAATCATATAGACAGATGCGAATCATGTGCGAAACACAAAGGATACCCAATCACACCTGCACCGATGGGTAATTACCCAGTACCACATCAGCCATGGGACGTTGTCGCTGTTGATTTACTCAAGATGCCATTATCATACAATAATAACCTATACTTATTCGTAGCAACGGATCATTTTTCCCGTTATGTCATTTTAGCTCCAATTAAAGATAAGACAGCAGAGACAGTAGCAAAGGCAATAACAGATAATGTAATATGTCGCTTTACTACCCCTAAGGTACTAATAAGTGATAATGGAGGAGAATTTAATTCTGAGATCTTACAAGAAATATGTAAACAATACAACATTAAAAAGGTTAACGTTTTGGCCTATCACCCAGCATCGAATGGGTTGGTAGAGAGACAAAATAAAAGGTATTAGATGTGCTACGACACATTCTCAGTGAAAATTATGCAAGCTGGGATGATTGGATTCCCAGAGTAGAGGCCTCCATTAATGGGTCTATAAATAAATCCATTGGTGACACACCACATTTCATTATATATGGCACGGATAAAAAATTACCATATGAGCTCCTAGAAGGTGACAGCATGCCTATATACAATTACGATGATTACTCTAAACTCCGTTTACGTGAATTCCAGGACATACACAAAAGAGTGCAAAAACAATTAACGATGTCCAAGGAAGAAATGACGGAGGCATTTAACAAAAAGGCAAAAGATTCACCTATCAGCTTAGGAGACATTGTTTACGGAGTCATTCATACGAGAGACAATAAATTATCCCCTAAATTTGAGGGCCCATACAGAGTAATTAACATAAAGGCAAACAAAGTTTTAATTAAGTCACTTTCAAGTGGCGAGGAAAAACAAGTTCATATTGACCATTTAAAACGAGTTTCAAGGGAATTATCACATAATTATTCAGCCTCGGATACAACCGAACAGGTGAACGTACCTCAAGAAACCAAGCAAGAACACAACAATGATTACAAAAAGAAATTAAGGTCATATACCAAACAATCGAACATAGGTGCAACTATTCCACTGAAATCTACAGTACATCATTTACGAGAATTAAATATCGATTTAAACTCCTTCTATAAATGAAATAACAGCCAACCGTAACGCACATCATCACTATCATCAACCACAGCTTTATAGGAAATTAATAGATTTTTTTTTTTTTCGGTAGGTTACGATGAAGGGACTTATGCTATGGATTCTCCTATACATAGTAAGAGTATATGCGCACCTAGACCCCAAGCATATAGTACGACAAGGATGCCTCATAGCTCCAACGGCCACGACTACAATCGTCAAGGATGTCATGAGTACTGAAATAAGTCTAGATTACTTGTATGACTTACCTACTTATATAGAAAGACTTGCGACGCCGATGCGAACTCTGGACTTCAAGATAGGGAATTATGTTTCACAATCACATATCACCAAGGAGGTGGATGAAATGGTGAAGTTAGCGAAATGGAAACTAGAACAGGCGAAGTCAACTATGCTCGTCATGATCCAAGATCTCCCATCTTATGGAACAGAGGTGCTGAGCGACAGGAACAACATCACACGTACTCGCCAAAAGCGCGGTTTGTTCGATCTGGGCGGCGCAATTCTTGGGAACATCTTTGGATTGGCTACAGAGGATGACCTTAAAGAAATAAACAAAAAATTTAATAAGATAGCTCAGGTACTAACATACCAAGATAAATTCATCACAGGACAGAACTCAGCAATGAAAACAATTGTGAAAAATCTGAAACAAGCAGAAAACGTAGCTCTCGAGAGTATAGATAAAATAAATAACTTGGAGGGTAACGTTACCCTTTTCCAGCACTTCTCCATCATCACAGAACATATTGACACGATTCTACTACAATTAGAGAACACTAGAGATCATTTCAGGGCACTTATGCAAGGAATTTCGAATGCTGGTGATGGCAAGATCACAAATGACTTACTCCCAGTTCATGAGCTACGTCAGATAGTTAGTCAGGGCATACATAAACATAAATTGAAGCCATTGTTCCGCAGTAGGGAATTTATGCAATATTACCCGTACTTGGAAGCAACACTAACACCAACATCAGTGATAGTTCATGTACCATTCATCACGGAAGACCTGTTCACAGTATACCAAATCCACCCCTTCCCCTATAGAAACAACAACACTTTAGTCATCATCAACATCAACACAGACACCGAACTCATCATGGTCTCCAAGAGACGAGACACTGTCACTTTCGCAAGTGAGTCAACGATTGAGCGAAAGTGCCGCACATCCTTACATGCTGTTCATCTTTGTCCTGCGTACATTTTCACGTTTCAGCCTACTGATACGGTCCCTTGTGAAATGGCTATCATCAGCAATAACAATATTCATCATCATTTGCAACTTCACTTTTGCTCCAGATAAACTTGTACACCATCAACGCATTGGACACTCGCAGTTTTTTTATTTCCCTCATAACACATCAGTTTACATAGTCTGTCCAGATATACCACCATCTCATACATCAGCCTCAGGATTATACATAGCACCAGACTACTGTGCGGTATTTACACCATCCATGTCTACTTTTTCCACCATCAATCACTACGCCATTCTCAATCATACACACAAACATTTCCACCCACTGCCTGATATGGACTTAAACATGAGCACAAGTATTAAGCTGACTTCACCTAAGTTTGAAACTATGCAGCTGATCAATGAAACAATGAAGCCCTGGGAAGATTTGAGTTTGAGTATGTTCAACCCATATTATGTGTATAGCCAAGCACCTTCTGTCTTCATAATTATCTGCATTGTTGTTGCAGTATTGCTGTTGGCCATGCACAGAATGCATGCAAGAATTGCTAATTTGGAGTCATTGTTTAGTGGGGGAGAGTTAACATCACAGTTAACCACCCTGAATGAAGTGTATATATTTTGTATATAGTATTAATTATATATATAAAAAAAAAAAAAAATAATAATAATAATAATAATAATAACACAAAGAAGAATGACCCATATATGGCAGACCAGTACCATTATCTTTAAATGAAATATTAGTAACTCTTACAATATTCTTAATTTTAAACTATTTTTATTCTTGCATGTATGCAATTCACTATAATAACCCAAGTACATACTGTATTACAGTTAAATAATTTACTTTAATGCATTTATTCCAATATGTATTCAACTTATTTAAAATGTAATATTACTGAATAATCAATATTTACTATGCATAATATATGTATACAATATTCATACAATTATGTTACTTTACAATATTATGTATTTCACTTAATTAGCTTATAAGTTCATTATAATGTGTATGTAGTATGTATTAATATATTATAACTATTAAATGTCGATGGTACGTCATTTTCGCGCGGCCGAGCAAATATAGGACTACATAATAGATAGATAGATAAATAGATAGATAGAGAGACAGATAGAAGCAGGAAGTCAAATGATGAGAAGGTGTTGTGTTTGCGAGAGGCGAGCAGCGCTAAACGCTTACACGGGGGAAAGCTGACGACAGCGGCCAGTAAGGAGATGATTCATAGCTGTCAGCAGTCCTCTCGTGAGAAGGTTCTGTTGCCATGAGGAAGGTGCGGGACACACACACCCTACTACACGAGATTTCAGGAAAGAGAGTTTAGAAGGAGACAAGCGACCCTATAGAGAGGTCGAGACGGAGATTAGCTTGAGAACAGAGAGAGAGAGAGAGATAGCGAGACAGGGAGGTAGCTACCCAGGACTTATACTATTATACCTGTTTAATATTTCCAAGACAAATAAAGATAGTCCCATACTATTCTTTACCTCTCCCGTCACTACATGACACCGTTCCAGAGCTGATCTGTTACATACATGAAAGACTGGATTAACGGTTAACTCTTAAATTAGAGAGGTGACAGAGAAGGGATAAGCTTGCTGCTAGACGGGTCCTACGTGACTGCCGTAATGGTGGAGGGATGCAAGTTGAGAGTTCAGAGTAGCAGTGACCATTAAAGTAGCGATAGAAAAGAGACAAGGATGGAAAAGTGCAGGGGAGAGATAGAGGCTGAAGGGAGTCAGTAAGAGAAGGAGTTATTGAGATTTTTTTTTTTTTTACGCTAGGAAGAAGGAACCAAAGGCCACGAGCCCGCAAACTCTTCCTTCCAAGATAAAAACAAAATACAAAAGAGAGCCAAATTCAAGATCCGATCATTTCGAGATGCCTGGACACACTGCATTTGAAAGACTGGAGATCATAGCAAGCAGGAAATACAGACAGAGAGAGACAGTTCCAGAGTTGACCTGTTGCATAAATGAGGGCTGGGAGTAACGGTTAATTCTTGCATTAGAGACTTGGACAGAAAAGGGATGAGAGTTTGCTGCTAGAAGGGTGCTACGCCCCCGTCGTAGAGGTGGAGGGATGCAAGCAGACAGTTCAGAGGAGCAGTGACCATTGAAGTAGCGATAGAAAAGAGATAAAGATGGAACAGTGCGGCGAAGAGACAGAGGTTGAAGGGAGCTTGTAAGAGGGGGGGAATTAATGAGACGAAAAGCCTTTGCCTTCACCCTATTGAGAAGAGCTGTATGTGGGGAGCCTTCCCACACATGAGAGTTGTACTCTACACAGGGGCGGATAAAACCCGTGTATAAAATCAACAACAGTGCAGGAGTAAAGAGGGAACGGAGTCGGCTTAGCACACATAATCTCTTGGAAGCAGATTTTACAAGAGATGTAACATGATCTTTCGAAGATAAGTCCCGAGTGAATGAAACCTCCAAGCATGTTCAATGATGATGCAGGATTAAACTGAATATTATTAGACATTATTGCAGTGGTTTCCAACCTGTGGGGCGCGCCCCCCTAGGGGGGCACGAAGGGCTGTCTGGGGGGGGGTGCATAGGCTTAATAAAGAGATAATTGAAATCTATGCATTATGATGGAATTCAGTAATTTCTAAATATAGAGAAAATATTTCAGATATGATTAAGAAATCTAGTTATCTGAATATATAAATAATTTCAAAGATTAAGAATCTATGATATTTATTGACATGTGCCAATTATGCCAGTAAAATACAGTATTTGTAGAAAGGGGGCGCAGGGAACGTGTCATTCAGTGAGGGGGGGATAATTAGAAAAGGTTGCAAACCAATGCATTAGTGGGTACTCCTGCGGAAGATTTTGTCCGGATGATAGGTGTAAGAACTGAGTCTTTGATGCATTAAAAACAACAAAATTATTTTTACCCCAGCCAGAGATACGAGCCAAGTCAGACATGGGTGTGCCATAGCCTCATCCCTTGTTTGTTGAAGTAACTGCTGAAATGTACGTTGCGGGAACCGAATGGAAAGGTGAAGGATGAAGTCATCAGCATATGAGTGAATAGGGTTAGATTTACAGTTTAAGAGATCAGTGATCAATAAAAGGAACAGAGTTGGTAACAGGACAGAGCCCTGACGAACACAACTATTTACAGCCCTAGGAGTAGAATGGTGGCTGCCTACATGAGCAGCGATGTAACGACCAGGAAGCTAGAGATGAAGGCACAGGTTATAGGACAGAAACCGTAAGAGGGCAGTTTGAAAATTATAGATTTATGCCAGAACCAATCAAAAGCCCTTGAGATGTCAAGCGCAATGGCAAAGCTCTCGCCAAAGTCCGGAAAGGAGGATGACCAGGAGACTGAAAGGAAGGTAAGAAGATCGCCAGTGGAACGTCCCTGGCAGAGCCCATACTGATAGTCGAAAAGAAGGGTTTGATAGGAAAGGTGCTTTATTTAAAAAAAAAAATAATATTCATTCAAAATCTTTTGAAATACAGGCTGTAATAGCGATTGGATGACAGTTGGAGAACTAGGAATGGTCACCCTTCTCTGAGACAGGCTGAATGAAAACTAGGAATGGTCACCCTTCTTTGAGACAGGCTGAAGTTCCGCAAGATGGATAGGTACAAGTTGACAGACAAAGGTGAGAGAGATTACCTAGGCAGGGTATAAGTACAGAAGCACAGTTCTTGAGGACAACAGGAGGGACTCCATCAGGCCCATATGCCTTGTTAGTATTGAGGCCAGTGATGGCAGAAAGCCCATAATTCAAGAAATTTCATTGTCAGCCATAAATAGGTTAGTGGGGGGGAAGTGATGGAGGAACAGCATCAGAATCGTCTAAGGTGGAATTAGAGGAGAAAGTCTGAGTGAAGAGGTCTGTTTAATCTGTAGAAAAAACAGCTAGAGTCCTCAGAACGGAGAAGAGGGGGGGGGGAGGATAATATAGTTAAGTTGTCAGAAAGTTGTTATTTTTTTTGGGGGGGAGGGGGGGCAAGGTGCCAGAAGGAGCGGAAAGAATCGGAGTTGGAGAGTTCAGAGCATTTAATACGAATTAAATTATCAGTAGCAGAGCGAACGACTCTAAGCGCGATTCAGGGCAGGAATATAGATATGAGACCCAGGTGTTGAATGGTTCTGGTACATTTTGAAGGCCCTCTCCTTGTTGTGGACAGCACCAGAACAAGCGTGATTAAACTTTTTTTTTTTTTTTTTTTTTTTTTTTTTTGCATTAGTCACAGGATAAGACAAAAGGAATGTATGCTCCAATGTCCGAGATAATAACCTCCGTAATGCGCGAGACACTCAGATGGCACTCGACCTTGGAAACAATAATAATTCCCGGGAAAATCAAAGCAGTACTGCCTGAGGGCCTCCCAACCAACAGCTCCCAAATTCCAAAGCCGCTGCTTCCTTGGAGGGCCAACAGGCCTTACTAGAGCAACAGGACAGGTTAAGGAGACAAGGTTGTAATCGGAGGAGCCAAATGGAGAGAAAAGATTAACAGCATAAGTCAGATGTGTTGGAATTCTCTCCAAGACAGTCCAGGAAACGGGTAAGGTGCTCTACAAGCTTTTCTAGATCATTAAGGATAGAAAAGATGTAGGTTTGTTCACCAGCTGGATCACCTAAAGTAGAGGAAAGCCAAAGGTGGTAGCGATCACTGAAAACACCTAGAATGGAGATTTCAGAGAAATGAAAAATTGACAGGATGTGTTCCATCTTAGAAGAAAGATAGTCAAAGAATTTTTCATAGTCAGGTGAATATAGGGATAAATAAACAACACAACTATATCTGGTATGAGAAAGAAAGGATAGCCGATGCCAGAGACTAGAGAATTCGGAAGATTCAAGTTCAGGAACACGAAAGCACACTATGTTGTTGCTCTTGTATTCCTGAACTTGAATGTCCTGAATTCCTATTTTCCCTAGCTTCGGTAATCCTGTATTCTCTTACTGATAGGGTCCTTGCCCTTCTTTAGGGTGAATCTCTGTTCATTTATGGCAGAGAAGTGATCGTACTCTTGTGAGTCTTACCCCATCTCCATACTCATCAGCACTATATACATACTGTACATACATACATACATACACACACATACTGTGTATATATATATATATATATATATATATATATATATATATATATATATATATATATATATATATATATATCCAATTAGAGCCCAGTGTCCGGAATATTGGACAGAACTGGGATTATTCAAGTCTTTATAAAGTAGGGAACCCCGGGTAGGGATCTATGAGCTTCTGCGACTACGAGCCGATAGGCGGAGGGCGGTACGCTTAGTACCCACCCAGTGCCATGCCTCGCCCAGCATCCCTGGACTCCAATGGGATATATATATATATATATATATATATATATATATATATATATATATATATATATATATATATATATATATATATATATATATATATATATCCATCCATCCATCCATCATCCAATCCTAAGTTGCCCCACGAGGAGCGTAAGAGCCCGGGGCTAGGCAATTGGTCCTGACATTTAAGATGAGAGTGACCAACCTCAATCTTCCCTGAGTGGCATTATGTGAGCAATAAACCCCAATCACCCCTTGGATATAAACCTTCACCGGTTCAATCCGATTGGAGCACAATAATTACCCACTAAACCACCAGGCGCCAAAATTTGGTTATATGGTTACCACCCAGGGTAGTAAATAGTTTCCTGGTGTACAGGAAACCATTTGGCTTGTTACTCAGTGTAGAGTCACCTATAGGCAGAAGGAAGAGGAAAGAATGAAGGAAAGAAAGACAGAAGAGGGAGTGTAAAGTTACCTGTAGGCAGAAGGACGAGGAAAGAATGAAGGAAAGATAGAAGATGGAAGGAAAGAAGGATGGAGGAGAGGACAGGGCAGACATCCAAGAGCAGCACTACATTGAGTGAGTGGATGGTGAGTGCCCCCACCTACCACATATACTATATATATATATATATATATATATATATATATATATATATATATATATATATATATATATATATATATATATATATATATATATATATATATATTTACCGATAATTGTCAAAGCCTAATGTTGCTGTTACACTAAAGGCAGTGTTACTTTGTGCCAACCCTCATAACTGAAATTGGTTTTGAGAGCGGTGCTGTGGAACTGCGGCTCAGTGGGGCTGCCGGTGCTCAAAGCTTATTGCCTCTATGCAAATGAGGCGTCCTGCTCCTCTATCGGCACCACAAGACCTCCACCTCTTTACACTCCGAGGTTAATATCCTGACTCAGACAGTGAAAACCACTTGAATGGTTCATGTAATTTATCAGCATGTAAATGAAATGACGTTTAATGAATAATAAATGACATGAAGAAAATATACATAATAAAATTTAATTATAAAAATCTTACTATGTCTTAAAGCCAGACAGGCTAAACAGATTTAAATTCACAGGACTTAGGTTTTAAGCCTCTTTAATGATACATCCTCAGAGATATTTAAAAGACTGAGCTTCCATCTCTGAAGAAATGGCCAAGAAACTCTATAAACAGACAAGAATGGCGTACAGTATGCTTCATAATGTGTAAAATTACAGTCTTTTTGTCCTTTTGGAGTATCATGACAGTCCATTAGTTTCAAATACTGTGTGATTTTTCACAACAGTAGTAGCCTTTTTGAAGACAATTATTAATAATCTGAACAGAATGTGTTTTATTCTTCTAAGTGAGTAAAGCATGCTGTTTTAAATAAAGCCAGACAATGTTTGGGTTTTAAAACATTAGTTTTGCGTGTTTAAGTATTTCCGCCACTATGGAGTTACTATAATGAGTCTGGGACAGTTGTACCACTGCATGTGTTCTTATTAAGAACTCACTTTGCGTGTTTCACAGCACTAATGGGATGTACAATAAAAGCCTAAGTCGTGTTGTGAAACTTAATGAAAACATTTGCTGGAAGGTTCTACGTTTGGTATGATCTGCTTTGTGTCATAAGAACATTTAGTAGCATTGACATGAGTTGCCATTTGCTCCAGGTGACGAGCCTGTGGATGCGGGCATATTTTTGGTAACTCAGCGAAACAAATCCTCGTATATATTGTTTTCCTACTGCTACTTTATGTGCCCCATGAGAAGCGTAGGAGCCAGGGGCTAGGCAAGTTGGTCCTGACATTCAAGATGAGTGACCAGCCTCACTCATCCCTGAGTGGCATTACGTGAGCAATAAACCCTAACTATCCCTTGGATATAAACCTGCACCAGGTCATTCCAATCGGAGCGCCTTAACCCGCGCCATCCCGAGGACGCACTTCCACGTCCTCACGTTTTGTCACAGCTAATCCCGAGGACGTACTTCAACGTCCTGCAATTGCAAGGTTCATAATTTCCACAATTTTCAATTTTCGCGAGTCATTTTTGGTACGTATACACGGGACACCTTCCTCAACAAGATGCCAGGCAGAGACAATGCCTTACCCAGCATGACCTCCTCCCCCCCCTGCATGCCCTTTTCTCAGCAATTCACCTGTTATCAGTGACCTGGCCAGTATAGCCATGTCATGCCACGGTACGAAATTCAGGGCCAGAGTGATTCCCCAATCAATGACAATGTGGAGGACAAACTTTACATAGCATTAGAGGAAGAAACAGTTAGAAATGATGATCAGGTAATGTGGCAAAAAAAGGTCAGGTATTAGTGAGTGAAACAATGCTTATAATGCCTATATTACTGCTTGAAAACCAATATACTCTTGTACTACATATAAATTCGTAACAGTAAATAAATAAATACCGTTTATGAGTGGTGTGAAATAGTTATCCTCCCATAGAACTTGTTTTCTTTGGTGCCAGCCTGATAGAAAACCCAGTAAGGTAAGGAGGCTCTCCTACCTGTAATGAGTATTTTAAACCTCAGGTGAGCGATTTCTCTATGAATTTTCGATGTTTCTCACCAAAAGCGAAAGTTTTAGCAAAAAAAAAAAAAAGGGTCGAAAAATGGTCGGGATTGGGGGGTACCAGTGGTCAAAAAGTGGTCGGGACGGGGCGGGTTAATTGCTCACTAAACCACCAGGCGCCAATTCTTTCTCTCTCTCTCTCTCTCTCTCTCTCTCTCTCTCTCTGTATATATATATATATATATATATATATATATATATATATATATATATATAAACATATACACACACACACGCACACCTCTTCTCATATGTTTCTTGGGGACTTTGATGGATGGTCGTGAAGAGAGTGGATGTACGCTCGTGCGCTCTCTTCTCTAGATTTATAGGGCTGCCTCACTGGCATTAGTTCTTTCTTTTTCACCCTTCTGGTGCGTGATAGGATAGTAAGTTACTCATTTTCCACCCCTTCCTCTAGCTAGGTACAGTAGGAGTCTGTGCCACTATACTGAGTTTACCTTTGCTTACTCGCCCACGGAGGGTCCCCCCCACTGATTGCTCTGGGGAGTGAACAGACACGGTCGGGCCTCCCTGGAGTGGTTTGAGAGGGGTACCTCAGACCTAGGTGTTCGACCCCAGGTTATCTGTCCTTTGGTTGTTTTCTCACCTCCTTCCCACTTCCCCCGTTATGGGGGAGTGGATTCTATGGCGGACGCCCCTACTGCCTCCCCCCCCTCAGGAGGGGAGGTAGTCCTGACCGACCCCCGACTACTATACAGACTGACAGCCCCCAGACAGAACGGCCCCAGACTCGTTTGCCTCGTGACATTAATGTCAAAAACGTGGAGTTTGTCATCATCCATGCTCTAGGTTCCACTCCCTTGAGCAGTCTCAATCCCTTCATGATTAAGAAGGTTACTGATGGCTGTGCTGGGGAGGTGGAACAAGTAAAAAAACTTGCAAATGGAGACCTTCTCGTAAAGACATGCAATTCTTCCCAGGTTAAGGACTTGTTGAAGCTGCGCAAGTTTCATAGCTATGATATCGAAGCCAAGATCCCAACTTCCATGAATTCCTGCAAGGGTGTTATCACTTGCAGGGATCTCATGGTAATGAATGAGGAAGAGACCATAGAGGAACTCGCTCAGGAAGATGTCATCGATGCCCACTTCATAACAAGATTTTTGGAAGGTGTCAGGACAAAGACTGCGACTAATGTTTTGACATTTGGTAAAGTATCACTGCCTAGACATGTAAAAATTGGCTACAAAATTGTTCATGTGTGGCCATACATCCCCAACCCTTTCCATTGTATGAAGTGCCAGTTATATGGGCATGGTGCCAAGACTTGTCAGGCTTCCTAGCCAGTGTGTGGCAAGTGTGCAAGCCAAGGTCATGATGCGGACCATTGTACATCTGAGACAGATGTTGCTTTCACTGTATGGGCACTCACCCCACTTCCTCTAGGAACTGTCCCAAGTGGAAGGAGGAAAAGGAGGTCTACATGGTGAAGGCAACTGAGGGCATTTCCTATTACGAAGCTAGGAAAAAGGTGAAGGAGTTGCATGCAACTCCCACGCCGAATAGGTCCTATGCTTCGGCTGTAATGTCCCGTCCTGTGATGTGCTCTGTAGAGACGCAGACTGATCTTGTCCTTCTCCCTCCTGCCACTCACAGTACCTCTCCATCTCGGCCTCCCGTCCGCTCCAACTCTCTCTCTGACATCCTTAAGGTTTCAGCCTATTCTCAGGCTGCTGCTGCCTCTCCATCAGTTTGGCCTAAAGTGAAGTCTGACAAGTCTAGTAAAAGTAACATGACCACCCTCACAAAACAGTTTCGTCCTTATGTTCTTCCAGTTCCCACTCCAGCGAGGGAGAGGAAGGTTAGCTCTTCCTCGGGGGAGTCAGGGAACCTAGTAATTGATGAAAATATGGAGGTTTCCGCAAACAAGCACCGGGATAGGTCCCCCAGTAGTAGCTCGCCTGCCGGCGGGCGACAAAAAAAGACAAGGCATACTGGCCTCCAACGAAAATCTTAAACCGTCGCTTTCACTGTATTACAGTGGAATTGTAGAGATGTTGGGAATAAGTTACGTCGCTTTCACTGTATTACAGTGGAATTGTAGAGATGTTGGGAATAAGTTACAAAATCTAGCAATTTTGCTTTCAGTACATAGGCCAGACGTTGTTTGTTTACAGGAGATGTGCCTGGAGGATCACCCTGATCCTCCACAGTTCAAACACTACCACTCGTATAGAAGATATGAAGGTCACAGAGTTGCCATTTACATACACAAATCACACCCACAAACGGAAATGATTCTAAATTCTACTCTGGAAGCTGTCGCATGTAGAGTAAAATTTAATAACACGTATCTGTCTACTTGCTCTCTGTACTGTCATCCACATGGCCTCACTGATAGTGATGCTTTAAATTCACTATTGAACATCTTCCTGGAAATAAGTTAATGTTGGGCGACTTTAATGCCCATCACTATCAATGGAGGAGCTTGAGGATTGATGGTCGTGGGGAGCAAATAGCTGACCTAATACTACAGTCGAACCTCTGTCTTCTGAACGATGGTAGAGCGACTCGTGTAGATGATAGTACTGGTAACTTTTCGGCCATTGACTTATCTTTGGCCTCCCCTGGTATACATCAAGATTTCTCATGGGACCCTTATGACGACTCCTTGGGAAGATCATTTACCCATCTGTCTTTCTTATACAGGTGACATCGTTTCGGACCCTCCACCTCCAAAATTTAACTATAAGAAAGCAGATTGGGGATCCTTCTCAAGGATCTCTAATTTAGATATATCTGGAGAGACCATAGATGTTAAGGTTGAAAATGTAACGACTTCCATATTACACGCAGCTGAGGCTGCTATTCCCAAGACTTCCACAGTTCATGCAAAGCATAGAGTACATTGGTGGATGCCAGATTGCCGACATGCATTAACCCGCGCCGTCCCGAGGACGTACTTCCACGTCCTCACGTTTTGTCACAGCTAATCCCGAGGACGTACTTCAACGTCCTGCAATTGCAAGGTTCATAATTTCCACAATTTTCAATTTTCGCGAGTCATTTTTGGTACGTATACACGGGACACCTTCCTCAACAAGATGCCAGGCAGAGACAATGCCTTACCCAGCATGACCTCCTCCCCCCCCCTGCATGCCCTTTTCTCAGCAATTCACCTGTTATCAGTGACCTGGCCAGTATAGCCATGTCATGCCACGGTACGAAATTCAGGGCCAGAGTGATTCCCCAATCAATGACAATGTGGAGGACAAATTTTACATAGCATTAGAGGAAGAAAGTTAGAAATGATGATTAGGTAATGTGGCAAAAAAAGGTCAGGTATTAGTGAGTGAAACAATGCTTATAATGTCTATATTACTGCTTGAAAACCAATATACTCTTGTACTACATATAAATTCGTAACAGTAAATAAATAAATACCGTTTATGAGTGGTGTGAAATAGTTATCCTCCCATAGAACTCGTTTTCTTTGGTGCCAGCCTGATAGAAAACCCAGTAAGGTAAGGAGGCTCTCCTACCTGTAATGAGTATTTTAAACCTCAGGTGAGCGATTTCTCTATGAATTTTCGATGTTTCTCACCAAAAGCGAAAGTTTTAGCAAAAAAAAAAAAGGTCGAAAATTGCCCGGGATTGGGGGGTACCAGTGGTCGAAAAGTGGCCGGGACGGGGCGGGTTAAGAAAACGGAATAAGAGATACAGGATTTTTGATAGTCAGCCCACTGAGGAAAATGTTATTGCATACAAACAGGCATGGGCTGAGGCAAGGAGAATAATAAGAAGGGCCAAACGTGACTCCTGGCGGTCCTTTGTGTCCACCGTGACTCGTACAACACCATTAAGTAAAGTCTGGTCCACAATAAGAATATTAAATAATAAAGGCCCATACTTCCCTGTGACCACCCTGCAGGCGAATAACACCATCTATGACGAGCCCGTGGACGTTGCTAACATCCTCACCAGGAGTTTTTCTCATATAAGTAGCTCAGCCAATTATGATCCACGTTTTCAACATCATAAACACATGGCTGAGCTACAGTTAATTGACTTTGCCACAGAAGACGTAGAATCCCCGTACAATCGAGAGTTTATGCTAGATGAACTGCTCCTTGCCCTTAAATCCTGTAAAGGCACCAGCCCTGGACCCCGACACCATGACATATGGTATGATCCAGCATCTTAATCAGGACAACCTGATTAAGATGTTAGCATTGTACAATGAGATTTGGGCGTCTCGAACATTCCCAAACTCATGGCACTTTGCGCACGTCATAACGATACCCAAAGAGGCTGGTCGTCTTATGAATCCCACTTCATTTCGTCCTATTGTGTTGACTTCTTGTCTATATAAGGTCATGGAACAAATGGTAAACAATAGGCTTCTTTTTGTTTTAGAGTCAAAGAATTTGTTAAATGATGAACAATGTGGCTTCTGTAAATACAGAAGTCACTAGATCATTTAATGAAATTGGAACATTGTATTGCAGAGGCATTTGCCAATAAAGAATTCATGATAGGGGTGTTCTTGGACATCCATAAAGCCTTTGACATGACATGGCGACACAGTGTACTAATGAAGCTCTATGCTTATGGTTTAAGAGGAAATTTGCCTATTTTTATTTCAAATTTCTTAAGGGACAGGACTTTCTCTGTTAAATTGCCCCATAACATAACATCGGATATATTTATCGAGGAAAACGGGGTGCTGCAGGGAAGTGTGCTTAATCCTACTTTATGTGGCATTATGATCAATGATATTCTGTCATCAGCTCCCATCCCGAGGAATCTTAAATACTCGCTCTATGATGACGATTGTGCAACATGGCACTCTTCCTGTAATGCACAATTTTCGGCTGGGCGGATTCAAGCAGCCCTTGACTTCGTCCACCAATGGGCCTTGCAGTGGGGATTTAAGTTTTCCATCTGTAAGTGTGCTGCTGTAGTTTTTACGACTCGTAACGTACCTAATTTGTGCTTAACTTTGGATAATCAGGCGATACCATTTCAAAATTCTATAAAGTTTTTGAGCCAACATTTTGATCATCGTTTGAATATTAACCCGCCCCATCCCGACGTTTTCTAGGCAGTGGTACGCTCCAGTCCCGACATTATTGGACCTTTTTTTTTTTTTGGCTCAAACATCTGCTTTTGGTGAGATACATCGAAAATTCATAGAGAAATTGCTTACCTGGGGTTTAAAATACTCGATCTAGGTACGAGTACCTCCTTGCCTGACTGGGTTTTCTAACAGGCTGGCACCAAAGAAAACGAGTTCTATGGGAGGGTAACTATTTTATCCACTCATAAACGGTATTTATTTATTTACTTGGTACGAATTTATATGTAGTACAGGAGTATATGGGTTTATAAATAGTAATATAGGCATTATAAGCATTGTTTCACTCACTAACTCATCACCATTCATGACCTTTTTTTCCCACATTACCTGATCATCATTTCTGACTGTTTCTTCCTCTTATGCTATGTAAACTTTGTCCTCCACATTGTCATCGATTGGGGAATCACTCTGGCCCTGAATGTCTTTATTGCCCAGGTCACTGGTAACAGGTGAATTGCCGAGACAATGGCGTGCACGAGGGGGGGGAGAGGTTATGCGGTGTAAGGCATTGTCCCTGCTTGGCATCTTGTAGAGGAATAGAGGAAGGTGTCCCGTGTATACGTGCCAAAAATCACTCGCGAAATCACTCGCGAAATTTGAAAATTGTGCAAAATAGGGACCTTGCAACGTTGCCGCATTAATTCACGTCTCCGGGATATGAGTGCACATCATGTGAGGACGTGAATTCACATCTCCGGGATGCGGCGGGATAAAATTCATGTTAATACTTTGCTTGCTTGTTGCGATAAACCAGTAAATGTCCTCAAGTACTTAGCAGGTATTACATGGGGTGCCGACAGAAAATCTTTATTAATGGTGTATAAGTCCCTCATTCGATCAAAGCTAGACTATGGTGCACAGGTGTATGGCTTGGTATCTGATGCCACGCTGAAAGGATTAGATATGCTACAGAATAAATGTTTGCAAATGTGTCTTGGAGCCGTCCGGTGTACCCGTTTAGTTCATATGGAAGTGGAGGCGAATGTGCCTCCCCTCCGTATTCTCCGCGAACATCTGACCTTGTCCTACGGCATAAGGACATTTAGGAAAAGTAATATCGGCAATGTGGCCTGTACCCCCCTGCGTCAATACCACCACCTTCTGCAGGGGGTGCATCGGCCACTTGCTGTTCGCCTCCACTTACTGACTCAGGAGCTTGGTGTGGACCCCAGTGACTGTGACAAGTTGGTGTTAAAAAATATAGCGCCTTGGGAGCCATCTGGCTTTACTGTTGATGTTACATGGCTCCCAGCACCTAAGACCAAGGCGCCGGAGGCGGAGGTCTACCACTTGTTTCGTAACATCATCATTCATCACTTGTACTCCGATGGCTCCAAGTCGAGTGAATGTGTGGGTGCAAGTGTGTGGTCGACTGAATGTGCCCTCAGGTATTGGTTGCCGACTCATACATCTGTGTTTACCTCCGAACTTTTTGCTATTGACAAAGCCATAGACTATGCTCTCAGTTCTAGGCATGACTCATTCGTCATATTTTCGAATTCAAAATCAGCCCTTCAGGCAATTGAAACTTGCACTACGGACTCTCACGAGATCCAGGGCTGCATCGTTAATAAGTTGCATTCATGCAACAAGTCATTCACACTGACCTGTGTGCCTGGTCATTGTCGTATCTACGGCAATGAGCAGGCTGACTTACTTGCAAAGTCGGCTGTAGAACTCGAGGAGGCTTGGGACGTTCCTCGTGATCTATAGTCGAGTCTCTCTCTCAGAAAGAAATCAATAAATCTTCTGTGGCAAGGTCAGTGGACTAGATTTAATATTCCAACCTGTAAGCCGTACCTGGGCGACTGGGACACTGCCAACCGTCCCAGTCGCCTTAAAGAAAAAGTGTTGGCTCGCTTACGGCTTAATGCCACCATATTAACACATACGAAACCTTATATGGAAAAACGATTCCCGCCGCACTGTGACATCTGTGATGCGGCCTTATCTATCAGTCATATCATCCTGAGCTGTGGGCGATTTATTCGTGAATGTGCTTCACTTATAAACTACTGCGGCGAAGCAGGCGTCCCCTTCACCTTTTGCACCAACCTGGGTGATGGGGATATTGTTTGACTGAAAAATTGATGGCTTTCTTGAGAGAAATCGGACTGATCAGAGTGATGTGACTTTTTTACTGTGTGGTTATGTTTTTTTATCATCGGTAAATATGTATATATATTGTAATAATAATTAGGATTGACAGTTGACATATTTGAAATAGTTCCTCCTCCCACTGATCTATTTCTAATATAGATGTCCCCTACATTAAGCCAAGTTCCTCGCCTGACAGTCACCAGCTGATGAGTGCAAGTGTGCAATATAGAAAGGTATTGGGCACTTGCAGTCGATGGTGGTCTGCTGGGCGAGGTTCTTCACTTTTTGTACAAATTATGTAAATATAGTATACCATCTTGTTTAACTTATTCTAATTAGGGCCGACAGCTGACGTATATGGAAATGTTCTTGACCCGTCTGGTTCCCTTTCATATATTGATGTCCCCTATATTAGGTTGTGCCTAGACTGACAGACACCAGGTGATGAGTACAGGTATGTAATGTAGAAAGGCATACATATCTGCAGTCGATGGTGTTCTCTTGGTCGAGGCTTTTTTACCATTAGTGTAGGTCTAGTTATTTGTCTCTTAGGAGTTAGTACAGATTAGCGATTTGTCTGTTAGGTGATTTGTTTTAGGGTCTTTAGAATATATATATATATATATATATATATATATATATATATATATATATATATATATATGTACTGTACGTGTGAATGGAAGTGTGTATGTTCATATGCATGGATGTGTGTATATATATATATATATATATATATATATATATATATATATATATATATATATATATATATATATATATATATATATATATATATATGTTCGTATATACATATGTATATATGTGTCAATGTATATACACATGTATATTTTTGCCCTAATGACCAGGGGCTCCGGCCCCAATGGTCGATAGGCAAAAAAAAAAAAAAAAAGTTCTTTAAGTTAACTTCTACTTAAGTTCTTAATTATGAGCTGCGATTATCTTCCTCTGTTAGTGCTATCAAAGTTGTCCAAATTGTTCTACCTATGAGGATAGTTACTGAATAAAGGTAACTGAGTGTTATGTTTAGAGTGGCGAAATGAATCCCACAGGCTGGAGTTCGAACATATAACCCAGAAGACCGAAGTATGATTCACTTTTGGTGCAATCTGATTCTAACGGCGTAAGACTCCTTGCAGGTGCTACCTTCCATCGTTGTAATCATTTCCTGGTCCTGTATTGGTGTGGTAATGCGAGGGTGAACTGAACAATGACCGCTTTCCGTTGTGCCTTCCTCCCGAAATCGCCTAATCCTGCTTTCCGCTGTTCTGTATATTTGTCTATCTATTGCCAGACGCCTCAATTCCGTTTGTGGTGGCCACAAACAAATCGCCTCCACGTCGCCCTGTCCACCGCCATTTCACTGCCCTGCTCCCAACTCACACCCCCCTCTCTCATATATCTCTCCACCCCATCCCTCCATCTCATCCTCGACCTCCCCCTCCCTCCATCTCATCCTCGACCTCCCCCTCCCTCTTCCCCCCTCCACCTCACTCACATACACTCTCTTCGTCAGTCTTTCACCCTCCATCCTCTCCACATGGCCAAACCATCTCAGTGTGTTCCTCATAACGCTTCCTATCACATCCACATCCACACCACAATGCTCCTTTATATCCTCATTTGTCAGCCTGTTAATACCAAGGATATCCAATGACATACTAAACTTAGAGGAATACAATATATGGAGAAGAGACAGAAATTTAAAAAAAGGAGGAGGAATTATAATATTAACTAAGGAAAATCTAAAAGTCAATGAAATAAAACTATCACAAGTAGAACTGATTGCAGTAGAGATCAACACATCTGAAGGTAAAGTAACTGTAGCCAATTTGTACATGCCACCCAGATCAAACACATGGGAAAGTGATGAATATGAGGACCTGACAGAGAGTACAATTCAGAGTTTAGGATCATTACTACATAAAATGGAAGAGAAATCAGAAAGAATTATACTAACTGGGGATTTCAATACAAATATAAATTGGAATACTCTAGATATAATTAGCCAAGAAAGCTGTTGGGACCAAAAGCTCCTGGATCTCATACAAGAGTTCTTCCTAACGCAACATGTGAGGGTAACCACCAGAAAAAGAGGACTTGATGTACCTTCAGTGCTAGATCAAATATTTACTAGGCAAGAAAATGATATTGACAGTTTAATATATCACCCTCCACTCGGCAAAAGCGATCATAAAGTACTAAATTATAACTTCAGGATAGCATATGACATAGTAAACAGCAATGACAGTTACAAAAAGAGCCAAAACTATAAAAAGGGAAATTATTAAGACCTAAAGAAGTATTTCTTAGAAGTTGATTGAGAAAATGAGCTTAGAGGACAAGATTTAAATGCTGTATAAAAAATTTTCTGTGAATTTTATGAAATAGGAGTCCAGAAGTACATCCCACAGCACAAAGAAGCAGATAAGAAAATACAGAAATGGTTCAATACAGAATGTAAAAAATCAAAAGAAAGAAGAGATTTGTTGTGGAATAGATACAGAAGACATAATAGTGAAAGGGCGTATAATAATTACAAACAGGCAAGAAACGATTATACAAGAATAAGGAGGGAAGCCCAAAAACAGTTTGAGGAGGATATAATAAATAAAAGTAGTGATCAACCAAAGCTATTTTACAGCTATATCAGAAGCAAAACCAAAGTAAAAGATATAATACAATCAATTACGGACGAGGGAATCACTTATACACAAGAGAAAGATATTTGTGAAGCACTAAATAAGAATTTCCAATTAGTTTTTACAGAAGAAAAAAAAATTGAGAGGGACTATGTGGAACATGCATGTCCACACATACTACCAGATATACAAATATCAGAAAAAGTAATACAGGAGGAGTTAAGTAGATTAGACAGAGGAAAAGCAAGTGGTCCTGATGAAATTTCATGTTGGGTTCTACGAGAATGTGCAAATGAGTTAAGTAAACCATTATTTTTAATTTTCAAGAAATCCTTGAGTCAAGGTAAACTACCTGATATTTGGAAAAAAGCAAACATTGTCCCCTTATTCAAGAAAGGAAATAGACAAAATCCACTCAGCTACGGACCATTATCAATGACCAGTGTTGTAAGCAAGGTATTAGAAAAGCTTATAAGAAAAGCTTGGGTAAATCATCTAGAAGAACACAGTATGATAACAGAAAGACAGTATGGTTTCAGAAAAGGAAAATCATGTGTTACAAATCTGTTGAGCTACTATGACAGAGTAACAAACACAATACAGGAAAGGGAAGGATGGGTGGACAGTATCTATTTAGATTTCAAGAAAGCTTTTGACACAGTACCACACCAAAGACTTTTATGGAAACTGTACCATCAAGGAGGAATTCGTGGCAAACTGTTTTGATGGATGCAAGACTTTCTCATAAAAAGAGAAATGAGAACAGTACTAAGAGGAAACTACTCATCATGGAAAGAAGTGACTAGTGGAGTACCACAGGGTTCAGTGCTGGCACCAATCATGTTCTTAATGTATATAAATGATATAAACAGTAACACTGGAAATGAGAGCTATCTGAATATGTTTGCAGATGGTGCAAAAATACAAGTGTCATGTAATCAAGTTTGGTAAAAGTGGAAAAAGACCTGATTGGGATTATAAGTTAGGAAATAAAACCCTATACACATCAGAAAGAGAAAAAGGCTTAGGTGTGATTATCAATAACAGACTATCTCCGGCTGACCACATCAGCGAGAAGGTACGGAACATGTATACACTGCTTGCAAATATGAGAATAGCTTTCACATACATAAATGAAGACATGCTAAGAAGGATAATAACATCATTCATTAGACCAACCCTGGAATATGCATCAGTAGTCTGGAGTCCTCATCTCAAAAAGCACATAGACAAGATTGAAAAAGTTCAAAGGGCCGCTACAAGATGGATACCAAGCTTAAGGGACCTAAGCTACGAAGAAAGACTAAATAAACTGAATCTACCAACACTACAGGAGAGAAGGAAAAGAGGTGACATGATAATGCTATATAAGTGCATCTCAGGGAAGGAGAAAATAGACATAAATGATTACTTAACATATGGAGAAGCATCAGCAAGAGGACACTGCAAAAAACTGCATAAGAAGAGAGGTGATAAAGACGTAAGGAAATTCAGTTTCCCAAACAGAGCAATTGATCAATGGAATGCACTACCGAATGAAATACTGTGTGCCAAAACAATTCACAAATTTAAGGATATGTACGATAAATATGGTTTAAGACACGGGACAGTACAAGCTTGACTCATTCCTGTAAAGATACAATTATGTAAGGCAGGTAAGAACACACACACACACACACACACACACACACACACACACACTGATAAGTACTAATACTATACATGCATTAGCACCTATAGCATCAGTAGTCCTAAACATATGTAATGCATTACACTGTGAACTAATTCTACAATTCATATATATCCATCCATCATCCAATCCTAAGTTGACCCATGAGGAGCGGAGGAGCCCGAGGTTAGGCAAGTTGGTCCTGACATTTAAGATAACAGTAACCAGCCTCTTTGATCCCTGAGTAGCATTTCGCTAGCAATAAACCCCAGCCACCTCTTGGATATAAACCAACACAGGCTCAATCCGACTGGAGCACTTTAATTACCCAATAAACCACCAGGGGCCATAATTTGGTGATATGGTTTTATACATACATATATATATATCCCATTGGATCCCAGAGGTGCTGGGCGAGGCATGGCACTGGGTGGGTACTAAGCGTACCGCTCTCCACCTATCGGCTCATAGTCGCGAAGCTCATAGGTCCCTGCCCGGGGGTTCCCTACTTTATAAACACTTGAAAAATCCCAGTTCTGTCCAATATTCCGGACATTGGGCTCGAATGGGATATATATATACATATATATATATATATATATATATATATATATGGAGCCTCTGTGGTACAGTGGTGCAGTGTCCGTTTTCGTACACTGAAGAACTAGGGTTCTCGCCCCGCCAGGGTAATAAACTTTGGGAGCGTTCTTCTGACCACGTACTGCTTTGGCGGACATAAGGGGTGCTGTGGTTGAACCAGTGTCGCATACTATAAAGTATGCTTGCACCCAGTCGACTTGCACTGGCCGATTGCACTTGGTTCACGGACTACGCATACATCCAAAGCCACTCCAACACTACAGTTATACTTACAAGCACTTCTCACCTTACATACAATCGCTACCAGACAGCCTAAGCCACTTGGTAGAGTTACAGTGGCTGTATCGTCCCCACTTCGGTCGGGATAGGCCAGTCCTGTAGTGGACACTCAAACGGTTGATATATATATATATATATATATATATATATATATATATATATATATATATATATATATATATATATATATGTATATATATATATATATATATATATATATATATATATATATATATATATATATATATATATATATATATATACTGTATATATATTCCAACTCGAATTCTTGCCGCTTCTACTAGCGCCTTGCCAAAAACCTTTCTAACAATTTTACCTCATCATCCTTCTCTCCTCTTTTCTACTCTGATGGTTCTTTAGCTATTTCTTCTACTGATAAAGCAGATCTCTTTGCACAGACTTTCTCCTCCAACTACACCTTAGACGATTCCGGTGCTGTTCCTCCATCACTTCTACCCTCTGTGTTCCTCATGGCTGACATTAAAATTTCTTCAGCTGATGTATTTTCTGCCATCACTGGCCTCAATACTAACAAGGCATACGGGCCAGATGGAATCCCTCCTGTTGTTCTCAAGAACTGTTCTTCTGTGCTTACACCCTGCCTAAGCAAACTCTTTCGCCTTTGTCTGTCAACTTGTACCTTTCCTTCTTGCTGGAAGTTTGCTCTCATTCAGCCAGTCCCAAAGAAGGGTGACCACTCCCAACCCTCCAACTATCGTCCAATTGCTTTAACGTCCTTTATTTCAAAAGTTTTCGAGTCAATTCTGAATAGAAAAATTTTAAGGCATCTTTCCTATCACAACCTTCTTTCTGATCGTCAGTACGGGTTCCGTCAGGGACGCTCCACTGGCGATCTTCTCACCTACCTTTCAGACTCCTGGTCATCCTCCTTTCGGGACTTTGGCGAAAGCTTTGCCATTGCACTTGACATCTCAAAGGCTTTCGATCGTGTCTGGCATAAATCTTTTGTTTCCAAACTGCCCTCTTACGGTTTCTATCCTTCTATCTGTGCCTTCATCTTCAAGTTTCCTTTCTGGTCGTTCTATAGCCGCTGTTGTAGACTGCCATCATTCTTCTCCTAGATCTATCAACAGTGGTGTTCCCCAGGGCTCTGTCCTATCACCAACTCTCTTCCTTTTATTCATCAATGACCTTCTAAGCTGTACATCTAACCCTATCCACTCATAGCCTGATGACTCCACCCTTCACCTTTCCATTCGGTTCCCGTAACGCCCATGTCAGCAGTTACTTCAACAGACAAGGGATGAGGCTATGGCACACCTAATGTCTGACTTGGCTCGTATCTCTGACTGGGGTAAAAATAATTTGGTTATTTTTAATGCATCTAAAACTCAGTTCTTACACCTATCAACCCGACAAAATCTTCCACAGGTATACCCACTAATGTTTAATAATATTCAGCTTAATCCTGCATCATCCTTGAACATGCTTGGGGTTTCATTTACTCGGGACTTATCTTCTAAGATCATATTACATCTCTTGTAAAATCTGCTTCCAAGAGATTGGGTGTGCTAAGCCGACTCCGTTCTTTCTTTACCCCTGCAGAAATGTTGACTCTATACAGAGGTTTTATCCACCCCTGTGTGGAGTACAGCTCTCATGTGTGGGGAGGCTCCCCGCATACAGCTCTTCTCAGTAGGGAGGAGCCAAAGACTTTTCGTCTCATTAACTCTCCTCCTTTTACTGACTCCCTTCAACCTCTGTCTCTTCCCCACACTGTTGCATCTTTATCTCTTTTCTATCACTACTTTAATGGTCACTGCTCCTCTGAACTGTCTGCATGCATTCCTCCACCTCTACGACGGGCTCGTAGCACCCGTTTAGCAGCAAACTCTCATCCTTTTTCTGTCCAACTCTCTAATGCAAGAGTTAACCGCTACTCCCAGTCCTTCATTTATGCAACAGGTCAACTCTGGAACTGTCTCCCCCTGTCTGTATTTCCTGCTGCCTATGATCTTCAGTCTTTCAAACGCAGTGTGTCCAGGCATCTCGAAATGATCGGATCTTGAATTTGGCTCTCTATTGTATTTTGTTTTTCTCTTGGAGGAAACTGTTATTGCGGGCTCAGGCCTTTGGTTCCTTCTTCCTCGCATTATATATATATATATATATATATATATATATATATATATATATACACACACACACACGAGTATAATCAGCACATCAGGAATGGACCCACTGCACCGTAATTTCCACATAAGAGATAAGGATGGAGATGACACCTCCAGCATTTTCCTTTTGATATATATTTCACCAAATTTTCGGACACCTCTGTTGGCTACCATCAGGGTCCAGACGTACGATCCTGCCAAAGAGCATACATTTGTTATCATCGCCCTCCTAGCGAGGCGATAATGAAATCACCTGTGTGTGTGTGTGTGTGTGTGTGTGTGTGTGTGTGTGTGTGTTACTAAAATATCTAAAAAAATCAAGTGGGTAAGTTGAATCGAATTTGGGTGTTCAGTATCCCCGGATATATGCCTTGAACTGATTTGATTTGGCCTATTTCTAATATTGATGTCCCCTACATTAAACCCCGTTCCTCGACCAGCTGATGAGTGTAAGTGTTCAATATAGAAAGGTATTGGGCAGTTGCAGTCGATGGTGGTCTGTTGGGCGAGGTTCTTCACTTTTTGTACAAATTATGTAAATATAGTATACCATCTTGCCTAAGTTATTCTAATTAGGGCCGACAGCTGACGTATATGGAAATGTTCCTGACTCGTCTGGTTCCCTTTCATATATTGATGTCCCCTATATTAGGTTGTGCCTCGACTGACAGTCACCAGGTGATGAGTGCAGGTATGTAATGTAGAAAGGGATACATATCTGCAGTCGATGGTGTTCTGTTAGTCGAGGTATTTTTACCATTAGTGTAAGCCTAGATATTGTCTCTGTAGGATTAAGTATAGGTTAGCGATTTCTTTGTTAGGTGATTAGTTTTAGGGTCTTTAGATTAGTTTTTCTTTATAAGGTATAAAAAATATAAAACCAAGAAAAAAAATAAAAAATAAAAATACAAAAAATAAATAAAACTAAAATTATTATATATATATATATATATATATATATATATATATATATATATATATATATGTACGTTTGCATGAAAGTGTGTTATGTATGCATGGAAGTATATATATATATATATATATATATATATATATATATATACGGCCTAAATAACCATGGGCTTCGGCCCCATAGGTTGATAGGCCAGGAAAAAAAAAAAAAAAGATTTTGCCGACGAAATTTGCAACCATTTAAATTACCAGATATTATTGTTCCTTTTTTTTTTTTTTTTTTTTTAAATTGATGGCGGACGATACTCATCGTCGGCGAATGTTCTGGCTGTCATTTTTGCAAGAATTTATTTTATTACTTTATTAAGGATCTAAAGTGTACCATTTTAATATTTTATGTCCCAAACAGCATTAATGAGATCATAAAAAAATAGAGATTATCAATATAAAGAAGCAAAGATTTTATATTTAATGCTGTTTGGGATATAGATGTAAAAAATGGCAAACTTTAGATCCATAACTTAAGTAATGTACTGGGTGGATGCTCCTTGGCATGATCCTGCGTTTGTACCCTGATGATGGCCACGTGAATTGTCCGAAAATTTGGTGAAATTCATTAAAGGAAAATGCTAGTGGATGTCATCTCCATCCTTTTTTTTTTTTTTTTATGCTAGGAAGAAGGAACCAAAGGCCATTAGCCCGCAATAACTGTTCCTTCCAAGAGAAAAACAAATTACAAGAGAGAGCCAAATTCAAGATCCGATCATTTCGAGATGCCTGGATACACTGCGTTTGAAAGACTGGAGATAGTAGGAAGCAGGAAACACAGACAGAGGGAGACAGTTCCAGAGCTGACCTGTTGCATAAATCAAGGACTGAGAGTCACGGTTAACTCTTGCATTAGAGAGTTAGACAGAAAAGGTATGAGAGTTTGCTCCGTCGTAGAGGTGGAGGAATGCAAGCAGACCGTTCAGAGGAGCGGTGACCATTAAAGAAGCGATAGAAAAGAGATAAAGATGCAACAGTGCGGGGAAGAGACAGAGGTTGAAGGGAGTCAGTAAGAGAAGCAGAGTTAATGAGACGAAAAGCCTTTGACTCCACCCTGTTGAGAAGAGCTGTATGTGGGGAACCTCCCCACACATGCGAGTTGTACTCCACACGGGGGTGGATAAAATCCCTGCATAGAGTTGACAATGTGCAGGGGTAAAGAAGGAACGGAGTCGGCTTAGCACACCTAATCTCTTGGAAGATTTTACAGGAGATGTAATATGATCTTTCCACGATAAGTCACGAGTGAATGAAACCTCAAGCATGTTCAAGGATGATGCAGGATTAAGCTGAATATTATTAAACATTAATGGGTACACCTGTGGAAGATTTTGTCGGGTTGATAGGTCTAAAAACTGAGTCTTTGATGCATTAAAAACAACCAGATTATTTTTACCCCAGTCAGAGGTACAAGGTAAGTCAGACATAAGGTGTGGAATAGCCTCATCCATTGTTTGTTGAAGTAACTGTTGAGATGGACGTTGCGGGAACCGAATGGAAAGGTGAAGGGTGAAGTCATTAGCGTATGAGTGGATAGGGTTAGATGTACAGCTTAGAAGGTCGCTGATGAATAAATGAAGAGAGTTGGCGATAGTACAGAGCCTTGAGGAACACCCCTGTTGATAGATGTAGGAGAAGAACGATGGCCGTATACAACAGTGGCTATAGAACGACCAGAAAGGAAGCTATAGATGAAGGCACAGATAAAAGAATAGAAACCGTAAGAGGGCAGTTTGAAAATTTAAGATTTATGCCAGATTCGAACGAAAGCCTGTTTATTTGCCTTATCTGTCTGTCTATCAATCTATCTGTCTGTCTGTCTGTCTGTCTCTGTCTCTCGCTCTCTCTCTCTCTCTCTCTCTCTCTCTCTCTCTCTCTCTCTCTCTCTCCAGTATAAGCACTAACCGCGGAAAACTTTTTTATTGCAGTTACTTTCCAATATTATTGCGAGACAACTTGACAAGAATATTGAGAAATACAGTGACCATGTACTTAATGCACTGTCATATACTTATATTTACAGAGATCTATCTATCTATCTATATACCTAGGCTGCTTCCCCCAAGGAAAGAGAGGTAGCCGAGACAGGACGACACACTCCCCATTTACTCATCCATTCAAACACATTCATTCGCATCTTAGCCCCAAAGGGAAGAACGGACAGATCTTCACCGCACCACACCGCACAAGGGTCAACTGCGCAATGCAATCAGTGACATCCGCAGCAGGGCCCGACAGCAGAACTGGTTTACCCCTGCCACATCATAACAGACCCATCCCCTTACCCGCACCTGACCTGACTAGCTGATCAGACCAAATGCGGGAGAATATCCCCTCAGGGCTGCGTCATCACTTATTCATTCACAATTTCTCTCCATTTATTTCTGTCACGCACAGCCACTCTTCCTTGCTCAACAGACATCCCTCTCGCATCCAGCGCTCTCTTCACACTGTCCATCCATCCTATTCGTGGTCTTCCTCTCAGCCTTACACCTCTCACATCAGATCTAGTTATCTTTTTCACCAATCGCTCATTATCCATTCTCTCCATATGCCCAAACCATCGCAACACCCTCTGCTCAACTCTACCAGGCATCTCCCGAACAACTCCAGTTCTCCTTCGCACTTCATCATTTCGCACCCGATCCATACGTGTCACTCCACACATACTCCCCAGCCACCTCATCTCCATTATATTCAAACTTTTCCTCTCTGCTACACCCATATTCCATGTTTCAGCCCCATATAACGCAGTCGGTACAGAGATACCTCTAAATAATTACTCATACGAGTACAGTACGTTGCCTACAGAGGGAAGTAAAGATCAGTGGGCAGTTTGCTTACAACACTTTTTTGTATTATTGAAGAAAGAAATTCCATAATGGGTGGCCACGCACTAATCCCCTTCATGCATCTCTCTATCCTTTGTCACTGGGCTGCCCTTCCTCCAGCTAACACATCCCGCTCTCATAGGTCTCTCCACTCCATCCCTCCATTTCATCCTTGGTCTCCCCCTATATATATCCCCCTCTATTGTACTCACAGACACTCTTCAAATCGGTCTCTCGTTCATCATCCTCTTCACAGGGCCAAACATCTCAGAGTATTTCTCTTACGTCTTTCAATTACATCCACATCAATATCACAATGCTCCTGTATATCTTCATTTGCCTGTCTGTCTCTCCATGTAACTCCACCACGTGCTCCGCTCAGATAAATAATTTCCACTTTTCTCACTCTTGACTTGTGTCTTTCAAACAGGGTCCAAGCATTTTTTCTACACGTTAGAGTGAGGACCACAGTACTGTCATGCAACGACTTTTTTACTTCCCGTAATAATTCTTTCAGAGAACCAGGAACTATTAATCTCAGCTGTATCCTTTCAAGCACTTCATCCTCTAAACTTTAATCCACACTCACCAGACAACCTACGTACTCAAATGCGTTCACATTTTCCCTGTCCTCACCATCCACGTCATGGCGCATTCAGTGCCTATATTTCCCTCACAGACCGTAACTTTGCTCTTATATACATTTGCTTTTAGATTCCGTTTCTAATATATAGTCTCAAACTCATTCACCAAGGCTTGCAGCTCTCATTCATCGTCTCTTAACAGTATAGTATTGTCAGCAAACAAGTGGAGGCAGTCTGCAAACCCCAGCCTTTCTCACTGTGGACAATCCAGCATCCACTGCCCTACCTTGTATTTCTTTTATAACACCACCTGTATATACAATGCACAACCACGGAGACATAACACATCCCTGTTTCAATCCAGCTCTCAGATAATGGAACTTATTTCTAACACACTCCCCACCCCTTGCAACCCTAGTGCCCTCATACACTCTTCACAACACTGAACAACTTTCCATCCTCTCCTTATATTTTTAATGCCTTCCTTATCCATGAAAGCAAATAATAATAATAATAATAATAATAATAATAATAATAATAACAATAATAATAATAATAATAATAATAATAATAAACGATAATAATAATAATAATAATAATAATAATAATAATGATTATGATGATAATAATAAACAGCAGTATTAGTAGTAGTAGTAGTAATAATAGTAGTAGTAGCAGAAGCAATAGTAGTAGTAGTAGCAGTAGTAGTAGTAGTAGTTGTAGTAGTAGTAGTTGTAGTAGCAGCAGTAGTACTCATAATCATCATCATCATCCGGACTTCCTCTCCCACCCTAGGGCTGGGTGAGGAGTAGCACGTCCAGACAGACTAAGTTTGCCCAGTCCAACGGGCCACGCTTTCATTCACTCACCATTCAAGCTCCCGTAATCCTGTCTCTATCTGATACGCCAAAAACATTCACCACATTCTATAGCTTCATATAAACATATCCGATAAAGTTAATAATAACAATAATAAGAGTAATAATAATAATAATAATAATAATAATAATAATAATAATAAATAATAATAATAATAATAATAATAATAATAATATTATTATTATTATTATTATTATTATTATTAATATTATTAATTACTAAAACATCAAAAAATTGTTCAAGGACAATTTTGATTAAGACAGACATCCCACAGTCATTGCCTACTAAAATCCTAAAATAAAAATGGACCTTGAGGTTAAGGTCACTCGTCTTGTGCATGTCATCTCAGGTCATCACAGTCTATAAGTCCACCAAGTTTTGTGACTTTAGCTTTAATCCTTCAGGGAAAATTAGGTGGCATCTGGAATATCCGGAAAGGTCCCAATACTTGACCCCAAAGAATCTCAAAGAATACGCAACCGATTGGACCATATTCATTTCTGCACTGCGTCCTGTTCAATATTATAATGAAGTAAAATTGATGAGGTTATAAAAGAGATACAAGGCAGGCCAGTGGATGTTGCAGCGACCCTAGTAAGAGAGGGCAGTGTTTGGAATCTCCCTGTATCGTTGTTTGCAGATGATATTGTACTATTAAGTGAAGACGAAGGGGAACTGCAAGGCTTGGTGCGTGAGTTTGCGAGTGTGTGTAAGAAACGAGTTCGAAGGGTGAATGTAGGGAAGAGAAAAGTTACCGTCACTGAGAGCAGTGAAATGTACAGTGAGGCTAGATAAGGAGGAAATTGAAACTGTGAGTGCGTTTAAGTAAATGGTTAGTGTGATGATTCAGGATGGAAGTTTAGAGGGTGAAGTGCTTGAATGGGCACAAAAGGGAAGAAAGGTTGCTGGTTCCTTGAAAGCAGTGGTTAGGAACAGGGAAGTGAGCACTGAAGTAAAATAGCCTAAGTCACTACATGACGGTATTGTGACACCAACTCTAATGTATGGAAGTGAAGCTTCAAGAGTGAGAGCAGTGGAAATGTGTTATCTGAGAGGAGCATGGGGAGTTACATGGAGAGACAGACTGACAAGTAGGGAAGCGAAGGAGCACTGTGGTGTGGATGTGGATGTGATAGAAAGCATTAGGAGAAATACACTGAGGTGGTTTGGCCATTTGCAGAGGATGTAGAGCGAGAGACTAACGAGGGGAGTGTATGCGAGTGAGGTGGAGGGGGGGGGAGAGGTAGCGGGAGGCCGAGAATGAGATGGTGGGATGGAGTGGAGAGGTGTATGAGACAGGGCTGTGAGAGCTAGGAGCAAGGCAGTGAAGTGGCATTGGACAAGGTAACATGAGGGCTATTTTTTTGTGGCCACCCCTTAGGGGATTTATGCGTCTTGCAGTAGATAGACAGATAGACCTAACGCTGGACCTGGTGATTTCAACGGGCTTCATATGGTGTTCTGTAAAAAATAAGCAAATTTTGAACTTTTACCTTGGCTGTGACCTTGAGTTTTGGTTAAGGTCATTCATACTTGGTAGCTGTGCATAGCATATCAAGTTGTATAACTGTACAAAGTTTGGTGACTGTAGCTCAATTCTATCTTGGTGTTTTAACCATACTGTGCTGGGTCAAAAAAAAAAAAAAAAAAAACAGTCTTCTACACAGGCTGATTTTGGATATTTATTATTCTCTGGCATTTTAGGTGGGGACATATATCTATATCCATAATTCGGTACGGGTTAATTTGTGCACTCACTGACCCCAAACTACTTTCCTTTGACCCCTTGGCGATCTCAGAAATTACTGGCCCAGATGGGCCCGTTAATCATTTCAGACCTGCTCTCCGACAAAAATTTCAAGTCTGAATCTTAAACGATTTCTCAGAATCAGTGACTAGACCATTTTTATAGGGTATTTGCCGTAACTGGAAAAAACAGTATTGGGAAGTGGGTGATATTGGGCCATATGAAACCGCCAGCTAGGGGACTCAGATGGTCAAGTATGATGGTCGTAGCTCTGAAATTGGGCGAATAGGAGGAATGTAGTTCTTCATAAGAAATAATAATAATAATGATAATAATAATAATAATAATAATAATAATAATAATAATAACAATAATAATAATAATAATAATAATAATAATGATAATAATAATAATAACAATAATAATAATAATAATAATAATAATAATAATAATAATAATAATAGTAATAATAATAATAATGGTAGTAGTAATACTGACAAGAACAACGTAACTTACCATTGGTGTGGTGAGTTATAATAAGATAAAGCACTCGGAGAGTGCAATACCTGCGCCCACTAACAAAGTTAGGAGTCCAACATTTTACTTTGTCCTGTTGCCTTGACAATCGACCAATTGTTCTCAAAACAGAATGATTTCATTCTTACCTAAGCCTTAAGTATGCCACCAAGTTTGGCTGAAATGGGATCAAAATCATTAAGTTCAACATGACGTGTTACTTTGATATTTATATATTTGACAATTTTGTGGGACCTTCACATTTCAGTGATTAATCTCAATACCGAATGCCTTTATTTTTTCTCTATCCTGAAATTTTCCACGAAGTTTGGTTCAGATCTGATGAAAAATTTGAGTTAATTTTAACCATGAGAACTTGACATTTAACATTTTCTCAAATTATATTTTAACCCTTTTCACCAAGTTGGTTCCAAAACAGATCAAAACTGATTACGTTGTTTTGTTCACACATCCACACCAATCCACCAACCCCCTTCCCCCCACACACGTCATATTAAAGACACGCTCGCATGTGCAGGTGCAACAGAAACAACAACGACAACAACAACAAGAATAACTTCATCAACAACAACAATAACATCAACAACAACAAACAATAATAATAATAATAATAATAATAACAATAATGATTAGATTAATACCTATTCAATAATATATAACATGTGGTACCTGGTGTTTTTTGGTGCCTGGTGGTTTAGTGGGTGGTTGGGGCTCTCCAGACGGATTGGGCCATTGCAGGTTTATATTCGGGGGGTGGTTGGGGTTTGTTGTTCATGTGGTGTCGCCTGGGGATGGGTGAGGCTGGTCACTCTCATCTTGGGTGTCGGAGCCAACTTGCCTGGCGCCGGGCTTCTGCGCTGCTAGTGAGGCGGCGGGATTGGATGATGAATGAATGAATGGACTAAGTATTAATATCATAATTATGATTTTTCTCGATTCGGTGGGTGGTGGTGCATGGCCGTTTTTAGTTGGTGGAGCGATTTGTCTGGTTAATTCCGAACGAGACTCTGGCCTATTAACTAGTCGACGGATCTCCATTAATTGGTGTCCAGTTCGCAACTTCATAGAGGGATAAGTGGTAATTCATGCTCAACCGCCGGTGACAACAGGCTTCGCCATGCAAGTCCTTCCTGTAAGCCAAGAAACCATTTACAACGCTGGGTGATATCCATATATCCAAACCATACGTGCTCCCTACGTGTCAAGTGGGTTGGTGGAGGATTAGTGCCCCTCCCTGTAAAACAAATAACTCAGAGTCATTGGCCACCCCGTGCGGGATTATGGCGTCTGGCAATAGAGAGATAGATAACATGTGTATTTAATTATTTCATTCTCACTGCCGCTATCTATTACATTCAGCTACTGAAAATTTCACAAGCTCGAAATGGGTATGAATACTTGTTTATGGCATTCCACTTTAACTGCTCCATCAGGAGTATAAGGGCCCGAGGCTTGGCTACTGAGACGAGACAATAAAAGTTCGCCCCTGAACATCATTATAATAATTATAAACCCCAACCATCATTTGTATTTAAACTTTCATTCACCACAATTGTGAAAATACTTATTTAGATCTGACTGGAATCAAAAGAAATCTCTTACGTTTATCCATACCTGGCGTGCTTGGTGTGGCGTCCTGGGTGCTAGTCTGGATGTGGATTCCCTCCTCACTCAGCTTCACCTACAGAGTAAGAGGCAGGGATAAGCACATACCATTAGACACTGTATTGGAGATCGTATTCTCGTCCGCTGAGGAAGCTTTGTAGCACTTTTTTCTTGACTTTTTAATTCTGTATACCTCGCAAATAATTTCATGTCATTTATTCATGGAAACTATTCTTAAACTATATTAGAAAGATATTACTGTACTGTATAAGGAGTATCAGGTGTGTAATATGCAAATGAAGTTGCTAAGGAAACTGTGCAAGAATATCCACTGTGGACGAGAATGCGGGTCTAGGCGTTATTCCTAAATCGGACAGTATGGTGACGTCTATCTATCTACTTATCTATTGCCAGATATCTTAACCTCATACGCGGTGGCCACAAAGAAATCGCCTCCACGTCACCCTGTCCCCCTCCATTTCACTGCCCTGCTCCCAGTTCACACGCCCCTCTCTCATATACCTCTCCTCTCCATCCTTCCAACTCATCCTTGGCCTTCCCCTCCCTCTCTCCCCCTGCACCTCACTCACATACACTCTCGTCGTCAGTCGCTGACTCTCCAAACCACCTCTGTGAGGCAAACCTACCTCAGTGTGTCTCTCCTAACGCTTCCTATCATATCCACATCCACACAACAACGCTCCTTCACATCCTCATTTGTCAGTCTGTCTCTCCACGTGACTCCACAGGCTCCTCTCAAATAACTCACTTCCTCTGTTCTCACTCTTGACATGTGTTCGTCCAACAACATCCAAGTATCACTTCCATACGTTAGAATTGGTATCACAATACTGTCATGTAATAACTTTTTCACTTTCATGCTCACTTCCCTGTTTCTTATCACTGCTTTCAAGGAACCAGCAACCTTTCTTCCCTGCTATACCCTTTCAAGCACTTCATCCTCTAAACTTCCATCCTTACGCATCACACTACCCAAGTACTTAAATGTACTCACATTTTCCATTTCCTCATCATCCAACCTCGGTGTACATTCACTGACTTCACCTCTCTCGAAGATCATAACTTTTCTCTTTCCTACATTCACCTTTAGATTCCGTTTCTTAGACACTCTCCCAAACTCATCCACCAAGCCTAGCAGCTCCCCTTCATCTTCACTTAACAACACAGTATCATCTGCAAACAACAGTACAGTGAGTTTCCAAACAATGCCCCCTTCTCATTAGGGCCACTCCAACATCCACTGCCCTACCTTGTATCTCTTTTACAACCCTATCCATATATAGATTGAACAACCATGAAGACATGACATATCCTTGTTTCAACCCAATCTTCAAATAGAAAAACTCACTCAATTCACTATCCATATGCACTGCATTGAACAACTTCCCATCTACTCCATATATTCTTTATACTTTCCACAGTCCTTGTCTATCCACCCTGTCATATGCTTTCTCCAAATCCATTAAGGTGACGTCCTTAATTCAATTATAACTAGCACTAAATGTTTTAATTATACTTCAAAATAATGCCATTAGTGAAGTGGTTAATTCAAGCTTCATCTAGCTCACTTGGTTTGAAAAGATTCCTGTACCGTAGCAGAAATTCAATCATTTTACGGTATTTAACATGGAGTAATAAAAATAATCGTATGGAAGTTTATACAATAATCATTGACGTACGGTCTTCCAGTTCGACATTAGCCCACCTTTATGCCCAGTAGGATAATGCGGCTGGGATTGAAAAGCTTCAGTAACAGGAAAATGGAAAGGACTTAAAGGTGAAGATCTACAGCATTATTATGAAAGTGCCCACTGAATATAAGCCACACTTTCATTCACTCGATAAATCAAACTTTGAAATTCACAGATTCACAGGTCACCAGTACCGAAATAATATGGCCATCAGAACAGACGCCCCTCTACTAATTTACATCAATTATATATATATATATATATATATATATATATATATATATATATATATATATATATATATATTGATAACTGGGTGGTGTGATGAGTAAGGATGGAAGTTTAGAGGGTGACATGCTTGAAAGGGAACAGCAAGGAAGAAAGGTTGCTGGTTCCTTGAAAGCAAAAACAAGAAACTGAAAAGAGAGCATGGAAGAGAAAAGGTTACTGCATATGTGTTATGTGATACCAACTCTAACGTATAGAAGTGAAGCTTGGACCTTGTAGGAGGGATACAAGTCAAGAGTGAGCAGTGGAAATAAGTTATTTTAGAGGAGCATGTGGAGTCACATGGAGAGACAGACTGGCAAATGGGGAAGTGAAGGAGCGTTGTGGTGTGGATGAGGATGTGATAAGAAGCGTTAGGAGAAACACACTGAGGTGCTTTGGCCATGTGTAAAGGATGGAGAGCGAGAGACTGACGAGAAGAGTTCGTGTGAGTGAGGGGGAGAGGGAGGGCAAGGCCAAGGATGAGATGGAGGAATGGAGTGGAGAGGTATATGTGAGAGGGGTGTGTCAGCTGGGAGCAGGGCAGTGAAATGATGGGGAAAAGGGCGACATGGAGGCGAATTGTTTGTGATCACCCTTTATGGGATTAAGGAGTCTGGCAATAAAGAGATAGATAGATAATTCATGTAGCTTCCAACCATATATATATATATATATATATATATATATATTGTTACGGAACAGAGAGAGATAATAAACACTTCAAATGAGAATACTAAAAATCACTACTGTCCCGCAAAGTTCCAGGTTCAAAACAAAAGAGATAGGTAAAATTACAAGTTAAAGTTTAATGCTCAAACTAACAACTAAACATTCAGGACTCATAAGGATAATGTAATGGCAAAAAACAGGTTAAATATATGGTTAACTGCAATAGCCTCTATTAACACGAAATTAGCAAGTGTAAATTTAACTAAGTCAGCCCTGATAAAATGAGAAAACCGGATAATGCTCAGTGAATGCAAGATATATTATTACAGATACAAAATATTATTACTACTGGCTAACAGTAAAAACTCCACACTAATCACAAAAACCTCACCAGGCCTACGAATTAACACCTTATGCTATACAGTACAAGAAAAAATGTAATAACACTTTTACTCAAATTACAGAGCAGCTAGATGGTTGGAGACTTCCTGAGCACTCACAAAAATAATAACTGTACAGGGGAGGACAGATATGTGAACAAAATGAGGAGTAGATCTAAGTGGCAATTAATGTAGAGACTGAGCTCATTATATAGGGGCCGGCAGAGCTTGATACAACTTGTAAGAAGGACGCGCAAATGAAGCAATAGGGGACAAAGAGTTGACACTCCTGCTCTGAACAACAGAAAGAACGACTTACTCTACTATAAGGGGAGAAGGGGGGAGTGAGGTAAAACACGCTAGCCTGATCACTATGGAAGCCACGAGGCGAATCGTGATCAAACATGTAGCATACTGTACGTTAGAATTATACAAAGGATGATGAAATCATAGGCTATGTAACACCTCCCCACAAAAAAAAAAAAAAAAAAAAAAATTTACAAAGGAAATTTCTTATTACTCTAAAACAATCTGTCTAAAGTCTAGATAAGCAATCTGCAGTAACATTTTCTTTCCCCTAGACATGTTGTATGTCTAATGAATACTCCTGAAGAAGTAGACTCTATCTTGTCAATCTCTGATTTTTATCTTTAAACTTACTAAGGAATTTCAGTGGGTTATGATCGGTATAAATGACACTGGGGTCAAAACCAGAACACGAATAAAATGAAAAATGCTGTAAACACAAAATCAAGGCCAAAAGCTCTTTCTCAATAGTTGAGTAGTTCTTTTGAGGTGGAGTGAACTTCTTACTGTAATAAGATACAGGGTGTTCAATACCCTGATCATCCTCTTGCAGCAAAACAGCCCCAGCTCCTGTATCACTTGCGTCAACAGCCATCTTAAAAGGCTTAGCGAAATTTGGAGTAGCGAGCACTGGCTGACTTAATAGGATAGCTTTAAGTTTGCTGAAAGAGGATTCAGTCATCGGTCCAGACAAATTTAACTCCCTTTTTCAGTAGGTCTGTAAGTGGTGATACAAGAATTGAAAAGGTAAGAACAAATCTCCTGTAATAACCTACCATTCCCAAAAATCTTTGTAGCTCTTTCCTACTTTTAGGTCTGGGAAGATCACTTATAACCTGACCCTTAGCTGCTGGTGGTGCAACATGTCCATCACCAATTACGTACCCAAGGTACTGAACTTTAGCTTGACCAAACTCACACTTTGATAAATTAGCTACAAGATTAGCCTGAACCAAACACTCAAGAAATTTACTGACATGGCATAGGTGATCTTTCCAGTTGTCACTGAAGATTAATACATCATCAATATAAACAACAAACCCTGCCAAACCCTCTGTTACAACATTCATGAGCTTCTGAAAAGTGGCTGGTGCATTCTTCATACCATATGGCATTACAGAACATGCAAAAGTCTTTCCTAGTGTTACAAAACATGAGATCTCCCTAGCACGTTCAGTCACAGGTACATGCCAGCATCCCTTTAACAAATCAAACTTACTTATGTACCTAGCCTTTCCAATCTTGTCTATGCAATCTTCCACGCGAAGGAGAGGGTAAGTGTCTGTTTTGGTTATCTGATTAACACGTCTGTACTCGATGCAAAGCCGCTGTGACCCACCTGGCTTAGGGACTAGAGCGACAGGAGAACTCCACTCGCTCTGACGGGGCTCAATCATCTTGTGGTCCAACAGGTAGCCAAGCTCCTTCTGGATGAGAGGAACTTTCACTGGGTTCACACAGTAAGGAGGCAGTTTAATTGGCTTTGCGTCTCCAACATCGACACCATGCATCAACATAGTGGTTCTTCCTGGAGTGGCACGGAACACTTGCGGGTACTCCTGCAGTAATGCCGAACACTCCTGCCTTTCCTCGGGAGCTAGATGAGAAAGCTTAGTCTGGAGATCATTCATGATATCAGGATTCTTCCCCAAACTATCACTCAGGCTCATGCTGCATGGGAGAACTTCACTTGCAGACTCGGGTGGAACAGCTACAGTGCAGACTGGATTATTTTCGTCCCGCCTGTGATATAACTTTAGCATGTTGATGTGACAAAGTTGCTTGTTCTTTCTACGATCTGGTGTGGTGATGACATAGTTGACATCACTGAGTTTCTTCTCCACGAAATAAGAACCACTATACTTGGCTTGAAGAGGTTGCCCATGCACCGGTAGCAGAATCAAAACCTGATCTCCTGACTGAAAGTGGCGTAACCTGGACTTCTTATCATATCAAGTCTTCATCTTCTCCTGAGCAGCTTCTAAATTCTCTCTCGCCAGCTGTAAAGCAGTGGACAGCCGTTCTTTGAACTTCATCACATACTCCAGCAGGATGACGTCATCTTCCTCCGACAGCCAGCATTCCTTGAGTAGCTTTAGGGGTCCTCTTACTTCATGGCCAAACAGTAGTTCAAAGGATGAGAAGCCCAGTGATTCATTTGGAGATTCTCTTGCGGCAAATACAACGAATGGAAGACCCATATCCCAGTCTTTCTGATGTTCCAAACAGTATTTCTTGAGCATCGATTTGAGTGTTTGATGATATCTCTCCAACGCTCCTTGGGTCTGGGGATGGTAAGCTGAAGACGTGATCTGGGTGATGCCCAACTCTTTCAGAGACTGCTTGAAAACGTTTGACATGAAATTACTTCCCCGGTCTGACTGTACCTTCTTGGGCAGACCAAACTTTGTGAAAAACCCTAGCATTTCCTTAACCACGTTCTTTGCTGAGATATTTCTAAGTGGAATGGCTTCAGGATAACGAGTAGCCATATCAATCAGGGTCAACACATAAGAATATCCTGAAGAAGTCTTAGGAAGAGGGCCCACAATATCCACCAACACACGGGTGAATGGCGCCTCAAAAAGAGGAATGGGAATTAGAGGTGCAACCTTTTCGGTCTGATTACACTTCCCCACAACTTGACAGGTGTGACAAGACTTACAATACCAGGAAACATCCCTGAAGATACCTGGCCAGTAGAAGTGTTTCAAAATGCGTGCCACAGTCTTCCTCACTCCAAGGTGTCCTGCCAAACTGGAATCATGAGCCACTCTAATGATATCCTGCCTACAAACACGAGGGATGAGAACTTGATGTACAACCTCCCATTCACAGTCGGCTGATGCTGCTGGGGGTCTCCACTTTCTCATAAGTACTCTGACTTTATATAATAACAAGTAGAAGTACCAGCTGACTCTTCCTCACTGCAAGCAGAGTTAGCTAGACCTTTCAACTCAGGGTCAGCAACCTGCAACTCAACCAACTCTTGACGAGACAAATTATCAACACTACGGGGTACTGCCTCATCTGGTGAGTGGTCCAAATTAGCAAGAAAAGTGTCAGCTAGGATAACATCATCATCATCATTATCCTCTAAGTCACCAGTAACTTTAGACTTAGCCCTAGTGACAGCACATGCAGAGAACACATCAGGGACATCACAATCCTGGGTCGCAGCCACTGGCTCACTAGACAACTGAGGAGCTGGACACACTTGACTTCCACCAATATCATTTCCAAGTAAGAAAGTTACACCTGACATTGGGAGTGTCTCAACCAACCCAACCATAACGGAACCATTAACAAAACCAGACTCTAAATTCACTCTGCACAGAGGGACAGAGAAGTAATTATTCCCTACACCTTGTAAGATTACAGTTTCATGAGAGGAATTAACATTAGAGCCTAGAACACTGGTCAGCATAAGGGATTGGCAAGCACCTGTATCACGATATATTTTAACTGATTTCCTGTCATTACTGTCAAGAGGACTGACAAAACCATCAGACAGGAAATTAGCACATGAACTCTTGAGAGTGTCACCCACGTTACTGCTCAAAAGAGGAGCTCCATCATGAGAATTTAATTTACCCCTCAAAGCAGGTTCAGTTAACTCGGTTAAAGAATTCTGGGAACTCTCAAGGGTGGACAGTAGACCAATTGACTGAATATTTAAAGACTCCTTTTTGTTCACATCACGCTGTCTCCTGAAACATTTCTCCATAGTATGACCAAGCTTACTACAATAAGTACATTTACTTTTCTGAAACCTAGAGGTGAAGTTGGTATTTACTTCCTGAGAAACATCATCTTTATTCTCTTTCCTGTTACCTGTACTCTGAGTAGAGGCAACGTACTTACTCTCAGCTTTCCTTTTTTCTTTAGAATATCTCTTGTGAGTGAGAACATATTCATCAGCTAAAATGCAGCATCAGACAAATGATCTATTCTTCTCTCATCAAGATATTGGCTTACATCATTATTAATACACCTTTTGAAGTCCTCCAGCAAAATCATCTGCTTAAATTTACCAAAATCAGAATCCACATTCTTAGAATTTAACCACTGCTCTAACAGATCTTTGATTTTTGCATACGCAACATGGGATTGCTTATCGTGCTTATAAGTTGTCCTAAATTTTACTCTACAGGCTTCAGGAACAAGCTCATTGGCCTTAAGAATGAAGCTCTTAACTACATCATAATTATCAGATTGATCCTGAGGCAAAGCTGCATAAGTTACTTGAGCTTTACCGGTGAGAACAGTTTGAAGGAGTACTGGCCAATACTTTTTGGGCCAATTAAAACCTGTAGCCACCCTCTCAAACAACTGAAAATACTTTGTTAAATCAGATTCATTAAAAGGAGGGACAAGTTTAACATTTTTAGCCACATCAAAATCATCAGAGCTAGATGATCCAGTTCCACCTTGTTTCATGCGATACTCATGGTCTGCCTGAATCCTAGCAATTTCAACTTGTGCATCAGCCTCCTTAGCACGAGCCTGAAACTCAGCCTCCTTAGCTTTTGCATGAAACTCAGCCTCCTTAGCTTTTGCATGAAACTCAGCCTCCTTAGCACGAGCCTCCTGCAGGGCTAGCTGTAACTTAGCTATTTCAATCTGCGTTTGCTCATTTGGAGGAGTTACATTAAACAAGCTTTTATTAATCATGTCAACAATTTGATCTTTAGAATGATGAGAGCGAACAGTAATTCCCAATTGTTGAGCAACAAGCTTAAGTTCATTCTTTGTTCTGTTTTCTACATCACACACTGTTTGCACATTTGACAAAAAAATCTTTGGCTTCATCAAGCGTAGTAATAGTTGACATCATGAATAAATCACAGTCACAAAATATCAAGCAATATCCTTATGATAATACCCTGAATATCCTGGCAAGGTCGCCAAATTTATGTTACGGAACAGAGAGAGATAATGAACACTTCAAATGAGAATACTAAAAATCACTACTGTCCCACAAAGTTCCAGGTTCAAAACAAAAGAGTTAGGTAAAATCACAAGTTAAAGTTTAATGCTCAAACTAACAACTAAACATTCAGGACCCCATAAAGATAATGTAATGGCAAAAAAACAAGTTAAATATATGGTTAACTGCAATAGCCTCTATTAACACGAAATTAGCAAGTGTAAATATATCTAAGTCAGCCCTGATAAAATGAGAAAACCGGATAATGCTCAGTGAAGGCAAGATATATTATTACAGATATAAAATATTATTACTACTGCCTGACAGTAAAAACTCCACACTAATCACAAAAACCTCACCAGGCCTACGAATTAACACCTTATGCTATACAGTACAAGAAAAAATGTAATAACACTTATACTCAAATTACAGAGTAGCTAGATGGTTGGAGACTTCCTGAGCACTCACAAAAATAATAACAACTGTACAGGGGAGGACAGAGATGTGAACAAAATGAGGAGTAGATCTAAGTGGCAATTAATGCAGAGACTGAGCTCATTATATAGGGGCTGGCAGAGCTTGATACAACTTGTAAGAAGGACGCGCAAATGAAGCAATAGGGGACAAAGAGTTGACACTCCTGCTCTGAACAACAGAAAGAACGACTTACTCTACTATAAGGGGAGAAGGGGGGAGTGAGGTAAAACACGCTAGCCTGGTCACTATGGAAGCCACAAGGCGAATCGTGATCAAACATGTAGCATACTGTACGTTAGAATTATACAAAGGATGATGAAATCATAGGTTATGTAACACCTCCCCACAAAAAAAAAAAAAAAAAAAATTACAAACGAAATTTCTTATTACTCTAAAACAATCTGTCTAAAGTCTAGATAAGCAATCTGCAGTAACATTTTCTTTCCCCTAGACATGTTGTATGTCTAATGAATACTCCTGAAGAAATAGACTCCATCTTGTCAATCTCTGATTTTTATCTTTAAACTTACTAAGGAATTTCAGTGGGTTATGATCGGTATAAATGACACTGGGGTCAAAACCAGAACACGAATAAAATGAAAAATGCTGTAAACTCAAAATCAAGGCCAAAAGCTCTTTCTCAATAGTTGAGTAGTTCTTTTGAGGTGGAGTGAACTTCTTACTGTAATAAGATACAGGGTGTTCAATACCCTGATCATCCTCTTGCAGCAAAACAGCCCCAGCTCCTGTATCACTTGCGTCAACAGCCATCTTAAAAGGCTTAGCGAAATTTGGAGTAGCGAGCACTGGCTGACTTAATAGGATAGCTTTAAGTTTGCTGAAAGAGGATTCAGTCATCGGTCCAGACAAATTTAACTCCCTTTTTCAGTAGGTCTGTAAGTGGTGATACAAGAATTGAAAAGGTAAGAACAAATCTCCTGTAATAACCTACCATTCCCAAAAATCTTTGTAGCTCTTTCCTACTTTTAGGTCTGGGAAGATCACTTATAACCTGACCCTTAGCTGCTGGTGGTGCAACATGTCCATCACCAATTACGTACCCAAGGTACTGAACTTTAGCTTGACCAAACTCACACTTTGAAAAATTAGCTACAAGATTAGCCTGAACCAAACACTCAAGAAATTTACTGACATGGCATAGGTGATCTTTCCAGTTGTCACTGAAGATTAATACATCATCAATATAAACAACAAACCCTGCCAAACCCTCTGTTACAACATTCATGAGCTTCTGAAAAGTGGCTGGTGCATTCTTCATACCATATGGCATTACAGAACATGCAAAAGTCTTTCCTAGTGTTACAAAACATGAGATCTCCCTAGCACGTTCAGTCACAGGTACATGCCAGCATCCCTTTAACAAATCAAACTTACTTATGTACCTAGCCTTTCCGATCTTGTCTATGCAATCTTCCACGCGAGGGAGAGGGTAAGTGTCTGTTTTGGTTATCTGATTAACACGTCTGTACTCGATGCAAAGCCGCTGTGACCCACCTGGCTTAGGGACTAGAGCGACAGGAGAACTCCACTCGCTCTGACAGGGCTCAATCATCTTGTGGTCCAACAGGTAGCCAAGCTCCTTCTGGATGAGAGGAACTTTCACTGGGTTCACACAGTAAGGAGGCAGTTTAATTGGCTTTGCGTCTCCAACATCGACACCATGCATCAACATAGTGGTTCTTCCTGGAGTGGCACGGAACACTTGCGGGTACTCCTGCAGTAATGCCGAACACTCCTGCCTTTCCTCGGGAGCTAGATGAGAAAGCTTAGTCTGGAGATCATTCATGATATCAGGATTCTTCCCCAAACTATCACTCAGGCTCATGCTGCATGGGAGAACTTCACTTGCAGACTCGGGTGGAACAGCTACAGTGCAGACTGGATTATTTTCGTCCCGCCTGTGATATAACTTTAGCATGTTGATGTGACAAAGTTGCTTGTTCTTTCTACGATCTGGTGTGGTGATGACATAGTTGACATCACTGAGTTTCTTCTCCACGAAATAAGAACCACTATACTTGGCTTGAAGAGGTTGCCCATGCACCGGTAGCAGAATCAAAACCTGATCTCCTGACTGAAAGTGGCGTAACCTGGACTTCTTATCATATCAAGTCTTCATCTTCTCCTGAGCAGCTCCTAAATTCTCTCTCGCCAGCTGTAAAGCAGTGGACAGCCGTTCTTTGAACTTCATCACATACTCCAGCAGGTTGACGTCATCTTCCTCCGACAGCCAGCATTCCTTGAGTAGCTTTAGGGGTCCTCTTACTTCATGGCCAAACAGTAGTTCAAAGGATGAGAAGCCCAGTGATTCATTTGGAGATTCTCTTGCGGCAAATACAACGAATGGAAGACCCATATCCCAGTCTTTCTGATGTTCCAAACAGTATTTCTTGAGCATCGATTTGAGTGTTTGATGATATCTCTCTAACGCTCCTTGGGTCTGGGGATGGTAAGCTGAAGACGTGATCTGGGTGATGCCCAACTCTTTCAGAGACTGCTTGAAAACGTTTGACATGAAATTACTTCCCCGGTCTGACTGTACCTTCTTGGGCAGACCAAACTTTGTGAAAAACCCTAGCATTTCCTTAACCACGTTCTTTGCTGAGATATTTCTAAGTGGAATGGCTTCAGGATAACGAGTAGCCATATCAATCAGGGTCAACACATAAGAATATCCTGAAGAAGTCTTAGGAAGAGGGCCCACAATATCCACCAACACACGGGTGAATGGCGCCTCAAAAAGAGGAATGGGAACTAGAGGTGCAACCTTTTCGGTCTGATTACACTTCCCCACAACTTGACAGGTGTGACAAGACTTACAATACCAGGAAACATCCCTGAAGATACCTGGCCAGTAGAAGTGTTTCAAAATGCGTGCCACAGTCTTCCTCACTCCAAGGTGTCCTGCCAAACTGGAATCATGAGCCACTCTAATGATATCCTGCCTACAAACACGAGGGATGAGAACTTGATGTACAACCTCCCATTCACAGTCGGCTGATGCTGCTGGGGGTCTCCACTTTCTCATAAGTACTCTGACTTTATATAATAACAAGTAGAAGTACCAGCTGACTCTTCCTCACTGCAAGCAGAGTTAGCTAGACCTTTCAACTCAGGGTCAGCAACCTGCAACTCAACCAACTCTTGACGAGACAAATTATCAACACTACGGGGTACTGCCTCATCTGGTGAGTGGTCCAAATTAGCAAGAAAAGTGTCAGCTAGGATAACATCATCATCATCATTATCCTCTAAGTCACCAGTAACTTTAGACTTAGCCCTAGTGACAGCACATGCAGAGAACACATCAGGGACATCACAATCCTGGGTCGCAGCCACTGGCTCACTAGACAACTGAGGAGCTGGACACACTTGACTTCCACCAATATCATTTCCAAGTAAGAAAGTTACACCTGACATTGGGAGTGTCCCAACCAACCCAACCATAACGGAACCATTAACAAAACCAGACTCTAAATTCACTCTGCACAGAGGGACAGAGAAGTAATTATTCCCTACACCTTGTAAGATTACAGTTTCATGAGAGGAATTAACATTAGAGCCTAGAACACTGGTCAGCATAAGGGATTGGCAAGCACCTGTATCACGATATATTTTAACTGATTTCCTGTCATTACTGTCAAGAGGACTGACAAAACCATCAGACAGGAAATTAGCACATGAACTCTTGAGAGTGTCACCCACGTTACTGCTCAAAAGAGGAGCTCCATCATGAGAATTTAATTTACCCCTCAAAGCAGGTTCAGTTAACTCGGTTAAAGAATTCTGGGAACTCTCAAGGGTGGACAGTAGACCAATTGACTGAATATTTAAAGACTCCTTTTTGTTCACATCACGCTGTCTCCTGAAACATTTCTCCATAGTATGACCAAGCTTACTACAATAAGTACATTTACTTTTCTGAAACCTAGAGGTGAAGTTGGTATTTACTTCCTGAGAAACATCATCTTTATTCTCTTTCCTGTTACCTGTACTCTGAGTAGAGGCAACGTACTTACTCTCAGCTTTCCTTTTTTCTTTAGAATATCTCTTGTGAGTGAGAACATATTCATCAGCTAAAATGCAGCATCAGACAAATGATCTATTCTTCTCTCATCAAGATATTGGCTTACATCATTATTAATACACCTTTTGAAGTCCTCCAGCAAAATCATCTGCTTAAATTTACCAAAATCAGAATCCACATTCTTAGAATTTAACCACTGCTCTAACAGATCTTTGATTTTTGCATACGCAACATGGGATTGCTTATCGTGCTTATAAGTTGTCCTAAATTTTACTCTACAGGCTTCAGGAACAAGCTCATTGGCCTTAAGAATGAAGCTCTTAACTACATCATAGTTATCAGATTGATCCTGAGGCAAAGCTGCATAAGTTACTTGAGCTTTACCGGTGAGAACAGTTTGAAGGAGTACTGGCCAATACTTTTTGGGCCAATTAAAACCTGTAGCCACCCTCTCAAACAACTGAAAATACTTTGTTAAATCAGATTCATTAAAAGGAGGGACAAGTTTAACATTTTTAGCCACATCAAAATCATCAGAGCTAGATGATCCAGTTCCACCTTGTTTCATGCGATACTCATGGTCTGCCTGAATCCTAGCAATTTCAACTTGTGCATCAGCCTCCTTAGCACGAGCCTGAAACTCAGCCTCCTTAGCTTTTGCATGAAACTCAGCCTCCTTAGCTTTTGCATGAAACTCAGCCTCCCTAGCACGAGCCTCCTGCAGGGCTAGCTGTAACTTAGCTATTTCAATCTGCGTTTGCTCATTTGGAGGAGTTACATTAAACAAGCTTTTATTAATCATGTCAACAATTTGATCTTTAGAATGATGAGAGCGAACAGCAATTCCCAATTGTTGAGCAACAAGCTTAAGTTCATTCTTTGTTCTGTTTTCTACATCACACACTGTTTGCACATTTGACAAAAAAATCTTTGGCTTCATCAAGCGTAGTAATAGTTGACATCATGAATAAATCACAGTCACAAAATATCAAGCAATATCCTTATGATAATACCCTGAATATCCTGGCAAGGTCGCCAAATTTATGTTACGGAACAGAGAGAGATAATGAACACTTCAAATGAGAATACTAAAAATCACTACTGTCCCACAAAGTTCCAGGTTCAAAACAAAAGAGTTAGGTAAAATCACAAGTTAAAGTTTAATGCTCAAACTAACAACTAAACATTCAGGACCCCATAAAGATAATGTAATGGCAAAAAAACAAGTTAAATATATGGTTAACTGCAATAGCCTCTATTAACACGAAATTAGCAAGTGTAAATATATCTAAGTCAGCCCTGATAAAATGAGAAAACCGGATAATGCTCAGTGAAGGCAAGATATATTATTACAGATATAAAATATTATTACTACTGCCTGACAGTAAAAACTCCACACTAATCACAAAAACCTCACCAGGCCTACGAATTAACACCTTATGCTATACAGTACAAGAAAAAATGTATTAACACTTATACTCAAATTACAGAGTAGCTAGATGGTTGGAGACTTCCTGAGCACTCACAAAAATAATAACAACTGTACAGGGGAGGACAGAGATGTGAACAAAATGAGGAGTAGATCTAAGTGGCAATTAATGCAGAGACTGAGCTCATTATATAGGGGCTGGCAGAGCTTGATACAACTTGTAAGAAGGACGCGCAAATGAAGCAATAGGGGACAAAGAGTTGACACTCCTGCTCTGAACAACAGAAAGAACGACTTACTCTACTATAAGGGGAGAAGGGGGGAGTGAGGTAAAACACGCTAGCCTGGTCACTATGGAAGCCACAAGGCGAATCGTGATCAAACATGTAGCATACTGTACGTTAGAATTATACAAAGGATGATGAAATCATAGGCTATGTATAAATATATATATATATATATATATATATATATATATATATATATATATATATATATATATATATATATATATATGTGTGTGTGTGTGTGTGTGTGTGTGTGTGAGGGTGGAACAAAATACAAGAGAGAGCCATTCATTTCGAGATGAATTAACACCTTCCTTGCTTCACCCTTTCTTTCTTGTTATTTTTCATTCTACCATCTTTTTTCACAACAGTGCCAAAACGCCTGAACACCCGCACATTTCCATTCCAGCACTGTTAAGTAAATATTTCATCCATCCATTTCGATCTTTTGCCAGTTTCTTAGTCTACTGTATACCTTGATACCTCACTTCTCACAAATTCCATTCTTGTCAAAAAGTTTTCCTTTGCCTACTGTGCTTCCTCTTACCATCAAATTCATTCAGTCACATTCACAGCTTTATTTACAGTAACTGTCTGATTGTCTGATGCTGGAAAATGTAATCAATACTTGCTTTATAAAAAATAATGAGTAGTATGCGAGTTTTGGTTCTAAGCATTAATATGACTATCTTTATATTGATGCGATTTAATTTTACTAAAGATGGAGAAAGAGGGAGAAAAAAAAAGCAGTTACCTCATTGATGATTTCACAGCCAAAATTAGGCAAAGACAGCAGCACAGCTCACAATATTCTACCTGTAATTGCTGATGGAAGGCTGTAGATACGACACTGGTTTCAGATCTCTTAGAATGTCCCTGAACAATCTCTGTAATACTAATATTAACTCTTGACATCTCCCTCCCCTCCACACACACACACACACACACACACACACACACACACACACACACACACACACACACACATATATATATATATATATATATATATATATATATATATATATATATATATTCCTAGACAAATGAATTACATTGTTTCATAGTTTTAAAATACTGCAATGTATGCATATCACCTATGGTTGCGAAATGAGACCTGAGTTTCTTATAAAAGCATGGTTTATGAACTACGTGCCAATAACTCACCCTACGATTAAGGAAAGTTTCCTTTGCAATCGATTTCCTTACTGATAATTACAAATTAAGCCGATCATACCAACTTTTTACAGTACCGCTTGAACTCTTTAAGATCGGTTGCTCTCTTCATGCTAATTGAATGGCTACCTTTTACTTCCGTCCCCCCCCCCTTTTATTTCTCATACTCTATGGTAAGTTTGGTTGTCAGACACAAACTCTTTGTCATGAAAAGAGGATACGAGTGTTAAATCTATCAATAACCACATAACTGACTACAAATAATTATATTCTCTATCTCTTTTACATTAACCCAACCCCATTTTCTATGGGGTTTATATTCAATACACTATTTACTCGACAGCCGAAATGCGACAAACATGTCTTCTTTTCCGCATCCTTAAAGATAATGTCGTTGTACGTTTATTGCACTTGCTGGTATTGTTCCCTCCGTCAACCCATCATAGAATCAAATGCAAATTCTAGGAGCCACGGCAATTATTTATCCAGCAATAGGGTAAGAATCTGTTGTAAATTAAATCTGTATGGTTACCCTTTCGATGCTACGTTAATCGTCGGAAAAAATATGCATGTGACTGATAGCCTATTTAGGTTTGCGTAACTTTTATTAAAGTAGTTAATCGTAAAGTACAGACAGTTATGTCTTTTATCCAAATATAAATTTTTTAGTCCGTATAATGCGAACTGATGATACATGAATGTGATATCTCATGTTTGGACATATCAGTGTTATAGTGCTGGTGACAGGTTCGGTAAGCAACTTTATATTATGCTTCGGTTTTATCTTGTCAATTTGTCAAATGGTAATTAATCTTTACCTCTGCATTAGACAAAAAACAGCATCTACTATGCAAGTGGGGGAGGCGGTGGCTCAATCGGTAGAGAGGTGGCCTGCAGTTCTAACGGACCTAGGTTCGATTCCCAGCTGGGGCAGGGAACAGTTTAAGGATTTGAATTTCATTAAATCAGGCTTTACTGATCTACCAGGAGACCCGCCGACATGTCGTAAAAATACCCCCGCTAATACCAATACACCAGTCCTGTATGAGGCAGCCCTGGCATGTATTCAATATGGACGATGGGTGTTAGCGCCGAAGTGGTGACATGTAGTGGTGTATGGTATGTAGGAGGGCTGCTGGGCCTTGATAGCAGGCTGTGAAGCCTATGCCCAGAGTCGGACATCTCGCCAAGCCACAGCACGTTCAGAACTCGCACGTAATTTTGGCTAAATTAATTTACTGTTCGGTGAGAGACCCAAGCTAACAAGCCAGAACACTTACACGCAGTGTAAGTTGCCCTCCAGGCCACCGGTTGGCTAGGGGTGTAAATTAAGGCAGAATCTGATCGTGCAGTTTTGTGAAATCATTGAATTTACAATAATTAATACCTTTCTGGGAATAAAAGTGTAACCTTTGTGAAACAGGCTTTTTCAGAATTTAAAACAAACTATGCAAATGCCAAAAATATTCTTAAAATTGTTATAGCCCTGAACTTACTGACATCTGTTTCATGAAGCATTCTTAACATGATTTTTTTTTTTTTTTTTTTTAAATAACAGAACGGAGAAAGGAAAAACAAATGAGTAAAAAAATATAGTCCATACACCAGATTACTGGTGTCCTCTGTTCATAAAATATCTGTAACAGTTAGGCTTCAACAGTTGTAGGTTGAAATTTGGAGGGAAGCAAGTCTGGGGAAGCGAGTTCCAGAGAGATGCAGTTCGAGAAATGAAAGAATTCTGATAGGCAGAAGTTCTGCAATATGGCTGAGTGACATTCCAGTCATGAGCTCTACCAGATGCCCGTGTAGCACGAGGGAAGGCATGGAGAGGTGGCACCATGGACGCAACTTCGTCTGAGCATTTGCCAAAAAAAATCTGTAAAATAATGCAAGGGGCACAACATTCCTTCTTACTTGCAGGGGAGGTAGTTTACATGTAATGGCAGGGTTGTGAATGATGCTAACAGCTTTGTTCTGAATGTTGTCTAGTTGTCTTAATGCAACCTCTCCACAATCATTCCACAAGGGTGAGCAATATTCAAGCAGAGAGAATCATGGCTCTTATGAATTATAGCTAACTGCTCATTGGTGAAGAAGTTATGGACTCTGTACGATAATCCAAGTTTCTTTGAGGGGGTTTTAGCAAGTGATCTGACATGAGAGGTCCAGCTGAGGACACTATCAAGTGAGACACCAAGAATTTCAATACTTTTGGAGATGGGAATATTAGTAGCATTAAAGGTAATGTACGAATTTGGCAATATCTGTCTATTAGTAAACTGTATATATTTAGTTTTACTAGCATTAAAAGATACAAGGTTGTTTTGTCCCCATTCATTGATTGTAGATAGATCTTGATTTATGGAGATGGTTGTACTGAGTTGAGAGGTAGAGATATTAGACTTTGTAAATGGATGTCTGAGTGTGAATGAACTATGTAGTGTTGAGTCATCTGCATATGAGTGAATGGGATTGTGGGTGACAGATAAGAGATCATTAATATGAACCAGAAATAGGGTTGGCGCCAGAACTGATCCCTGCGGCACACCGGCGTTTATTGAGTGAAAATTGGAATATACATCATCTACTTTTACTCTTATTTTCCTGTCACTAAGATATGAAGAAATCAAAGGAACAAAAATGTTAGTCCATAGCAAGGGAGTTTGGACAGGAGGGAACGGTGCCATACTCTGTCGAAAGCTTCAGAGATATCAAGAGCTATTGCATGAGTTTCTCCAAAAAGATCAATTGACTGATGAATGGTATGAATTAAGAGATTGAGTATGTCAATGGTGAATCTTTCGTGGCGAAAACCATATTATCTATCACTAATTAAGTTGTTGGATTCAAGATGTTTAACAATGTGCTTATTAATTAAAGTTTCAAATACCTTACCAAGAGAAGATGTGACAGCTATTGGTCTGTAAGTGGAGAGGTCAGACGAACTTCCTTTCTTCGGAACTGGGTGGATATTGGCTTCTTTCTATGAATTTGGGAATAAAGAAGTACGTATGCATAGTCTGAATAATTTAGCTAGGACAGTGGCAAGTTCAGGGGAACACTTTTTCAAAACAATTGGCGGAATTCCATTTGGGCCTGGAGCTTTATTGGTAGGTAAATTGTCTAGGATGGATTTTACGTATCTTGTCTGTATTATAAGTGGGGCAATTTCGGGAGAATCAAGTTCCAATACTGGGACATTCTGGCTGGTATCGTCTATGGTAGAGTTTCTGGCAAAGGTACTGGCAAAGATATCTGCCTTCCCACGTGGGTCATTTGTAATGTCGCCATCTGAAGATTTTGGAGAATGGAAGATGACTTGTTAAAGTTATTATTGAAAGAATTAAGAGTTGACCAGAATACTCTACTGTCATTAGGGTTGTTAAGTAGTTTTGATGCTTGCTTTTGAAGAAAGTTTTATTTAGATAGATTTAATACAGCTTTTGCATGATTTCTAGCAATTTTAAAATGGGAGAGTGATTCAGATGTTTTTGATTTTAAGTAAGAGTTATATGCTAATGACTTTTGGGCTGTTGCTCTGGCACAGTTGCAATCAAACCATTTTGGAGAGTTCGATCTTTTAGTGAACTGTTGACTTGGTATGAATAAATCCATACCAGCTAGTATTAAGTCGCAAATGTGGGACTGGGTAGAATTGGGATTATTAGAGAAGAAAGACTGCCATGGAACATCAGGAAGATAATTTCTAAATCCAACCCAGTCTGCCCTATCAAAGTGCCATCGGGTCACCCTGACAGGTTCAGAATGGGGAGGTGTGGGAGGGTTAACTAATGAGGCTATGATGAGATTGTGGTCAGAAGATCCAAGTGGTGACTGTACCTCTATCCTGTATTGATCTGGATTGTTTGTCAAGAATAAATCCAAGAGATGGGCATTATGGTCAGGATTATCAGGTATTCTGGTTCGTTGCTTTACCAACTGGGTGATGTTGAATAATTTTTCAAACAGCTCGCACTCTAGAACAGCGTTGTCAGTCTGGGCAGAATGCAATAACCATTCTACATTGTGTATGTCAAAATCACCCAAAATGGTAATTTTGGTGCCAAGGGCAAGGTCAAGGTTACTCAACTGAGTGGATATGGAATCAAATACACTGGGTTCCAAAGAAGCATTGGGTGAACGATAAACTACACAATTATATTTGGTAATGTTTTGACAATTTAATTTATATAATGAGTAATCAAAACTGGATGAAATGAAGTTCAAAATGGTGTCAACTGCATATTGGGATTTGATATAACAACAGGTGCCGCCTGTCACGAATCAAATTCGCGACATTTTCCTTTTGTGAGAAACCACAAACTATTAGTGGAAAACTCACTGTGTATCGTTCAGTTAACCGTTTCTGTCTCCATTTCGATGGTATACTTTTTTCAAAACATTCGTCACTGTTTCAAAAGTGACCGTTCTAATGCACCTCATTAAGTGTTCTACTGAGCGATGTTATTGTTTCTGTATTGTTCGCCCCTGCTTGCCTCGACCGTTGGCCACGCCTTCTCTCGGCTGGCCTGTGCATCCTGTATTTGAATGAGTCTTTTGTCTGTCGCGACGGAGTGTGGTTCTGTGCTCCCGTAGTGAGAGTGAGAGAGGTCATTTAACACCCAGACTCCACTAGACTACAGTTCTCCTTGCTCCCACCCTTCCTTGGTGATACGCTACATTGACCAGTATTTCCTTTTCGTATTTTTCTAGGTTTAAGAGGTTAGCTTCTGAGTGAGCGAGTGAGTGCGATCTCTTTTTTTTTAATTCGCTTTGAGATGTAAGTTGAATTTGTTCCTTTGTAATTAATAAATTTAACAGTTCTTTTTCTTTGAGCTTAATGTAATGTAAACTCGTGTTTCATTTCTCCATAATTAAGCTTATTTCCCTTATAGCTCCTAGCTTGCATAAACGCTTTGCTATTCATAACTGGTACTTAGGCCAGTCTTGTTGTATTAAGCTTAAAATCCGTTGTGCCTTCTAGGAGTTAACACATCCTCAAGAACCTGATATTATTAATAGTATTAGTTATTTATTGTCAGGGGTGAAGTAACTTTCTCCAGAGGCTAACAGTACTAATAAACAGCAATTGTGAGTAATCAGTATCTGCTGTGTACTGTTGAGAAAGTTTATAAATTCTCGTTCTGAGAGAGTCGGCGAAGCGGGCAGGCATAAAGTAATCATTGCTTGATTTAGCAAGACAATTCATTGTCCCTGCTCTTCAGTATTATTGAACATTATCATTTAAGTATTGTATTTATTTTAAAAACCCCGTGACAATTGGCGACCTCATTCCAGGATATTAACTCCAAGCTCTAAAGCTATTCACGAAATAATACTCACTCGTTCATATTTAGATGTTTATTATTAAAGTCTATAGGCACTACTTTACTGGTGATTATTGATTCATTTTTATTAATTTACATAATACACAGTCAGTTGTTTGTTTAATTTCTTTCTTTACCAGTTTAATTAGATAAAACTGGTCACCACTAACCTGCGCCTACATTCTTTATTTTTGATTATTAGCATCTCTGAAAAAAAAAAAAAATTGCAGTCAGTACTGAGTCGCTAGTACTTAGATTGAGTTAGCATCATGTTGACCAGTATCTATGTACAGGAAGCCAAAGATATGGGTCTTACAGACCCAACTGAAATCAAGGAGTTCGTCCTCTCTCGGTTTAATTACGAACAGCAGCGTGAGAGTGATGCTCGTGAAGATCGTCGAATTCAGCGTGAAGAAAGCGAAAAAGAGCGCGAATACGAGCGAGAACAGCGCGAACACGAGCAGAAACAGCGCGAACACGAGCAGAAACAGCACGAACACGAGCAGAAACAAAACAAACTCGAGTTAGAACAAGAGCGACAACAACATGAACGCGAGTGTGAACAACACGAACGCGAGCACGAACAACGTGAAAGAGAGCAAGAAAAAGAGCGAGAACAACGCGAATATGAGCGTGAACAGCGCAAGAGAGAGCGAGAACACGAACGTGCCGAGCAAGAAGCACGTGAAAAACATGTAACTTGAAGTGCTGAAGCTCAAGCGAGATTCCTTGGCTTCAGGCACATCTGCTGCAGCCAACCCAAACTCCACTAGCGCTCTTCCTACACATGTCCTGGCGACCCCACGCATCAAGCTTCCTTCATACAAGGAAGGCAAGCGGATCGAGCCATACATAGGTCGTTTTGAGGACATGGCAGACATGTATCAACTGGATGAGGCAGCTAAGCGGCTCCAATTTCTTAGTTTATTTGAGGGCCCTGCCCTCGATATTCTCCACAGAATACGTGGAAACAATCTCACATATGAGATGATGAAAGCTGCACTCATTAAGGCGTATGGTCTCATAGTAGACAATGCCAAAGTTCAGTTCATGCGAGCTCATCTCCAAGACAAGGAGACAGCTGTTCAGTTCCTCGACTGCCTCACTGCTTACTTAAATGAGTGGATGGAGAAAGATGAAACTCCTTCCACGCATGAGGGGATAATTGACCTTATGCTGCACACACAGCTGGAAAAGTCGTGGCCTGCTGAGCTCATAGCACAGCTTAAGATCTGCCTGGTGAAAGATGCCAGCCAAATTGTGGAAAAGGCTGACTTATATTTTACTGCATATGGGTACCAAACTCGTAAGCAAAACACCTGGAACAGCAGAAAAGATACTGCCAAGTCTGGGAAACCATCTCAGACTGAATTCCAGCACCAAGGCCGTTCTCAGAACAATGGCCAAGGTCCAAAACCAAAGAGGAAGGACCAGGGGCAAAACACTCAGAAACCTGAGTGGAAGCGGTACAACAAGTACCCTAACCAGCAACAGTATCAGCCACGCAACCGACCATTGGGACTGTCCTTTTCACCACCAGCTCAAGTGAATAGGAGGCAGGAGGCGAATGCAGCCTTCATTCCTCAATGGCAGCAGCACGGTGGTCACATCCCTACTAGTACAGGTACTGCCCCACAGTTCACTACTGTAGTCCCACAGCGACAGTGAACACCCCTCCACAGATGGCCAATGTTCCATCTCCACAGGCAGTGAGTATGACCCCTCAAGTATCTAGTTCATAGGGCACAATGTTTGCCGCATCATTTATTCAGCAGCCTAATCAGTGGCTAGCTGCTTTCTCCACAGGCCGCATCCCTGTGAAGGTCCTGAGAGATAATGGATCCTCAGGTTGCTCTGTCAAGCAGAGTCTAGTTCGGCCTGAGCAGTACACAGGTTGACAGATCCATGCAAACCTTATTGATGGATCAGCGAGATTGTTCCCTGAGGCATGTATCCAGGTGGCATCTCCATTTTATACTAGTACGACACTCGCAGTTGTCATGCCAGAACCTTTATTTGACCTAATCATAGGCAATATTCCCAGTGCCAAGGATAGTTACACCGAAGATAACGCCACTCAGACTTCGGCTGCAGAAACACGAGCCATGGCTGAGGCTCCAGACTGTCACCCCAGTGACCATTGAATCGCCGCAAGATCTGATGTGTAGCCAAATTGTTGTTCAAGAACAACATTCTGACCCAACACTTGCTGCTGTGCGAAAGAAACAAAAGGGTCGAGTGATTAAGTCTTCACGGGGAGGTCGAGCCAAGTTCCTTCGCAAACAAGGACAGCTCTACCATGAGTCACGAACACCCGAGAGTGAGGTTCGACTGCAGTTTGTCGTCCCCGCCAAGTACCACCTACCAGTGTTAGAATGGGGTCATTGTTCTGCCTCAGGAGGTCACCTGGGCAAAAGGAAGACCCAGGGCCGTATCTGAGCTGACTTTTTCTGGCCAGGGATGGGACGAGACATAGATAGTTTTGTGTGTTCCTGCAATGTATCGTTCCTGTGCCGTTTGTAACCACACCTGTAATCTCTGAGTCAGTTGAGAGACAGGGTAGTGGTGAAGTGGGTGCAGACCTGGCGTCTCGCCCACTGGCCCCACAGGACACATCATGTCCAGGGCCTGTACATATATGTATACCATAAGTTTAAGGGGGGGAAAGTTTGAGAACCCACAGAGGCGACCCGAGGCTGTGTCTGCTGACACACGAGCCTGAGTTTGCATAAGGATTCTCAGCTGCCCCGACAGTGTATATACTGTACATGTGTACTCTAGGCTAAAGGGGGGAAGTTTGAGGATCCGTGTGCAGTCCGAGGCTGTGTCTGCGGACACACGAGCCAGAGTTTGCACAAGGATTCTCAGCTCCCCGATATTTAATAAGTACTGTAGGTTAAGGGGGAAGTTCGAGAGAGAACTCCACAGACGCAACCCGAGGCTGTGTCTGCGGACACACGAGCCCAAGTTTGCACAGGGATTCTCAGCTTTCCGATATTAATATAGGCACTAGGTTAAGGCAGAGGTAGAGGACCCGTGTGCAGTCCGAGGCTGTATCTGAGGACACACGAGCCCGAGTTTGCATAAGGATTCTCAACTTGCTGACACTAATCGTAAGTGTAGAGTTAAGTTTAACCAGTAAACTACATGAGTCCTCGAGACCAACGGCGTCCAGGGACTACGTTTCCTGGTTAATAATCTACCTAATAAATTAATGGTGATCTCGAATGTACGAAGCTCAGGCTGTCACTTGTATTTCTCAGCTAGAGTGTACCTTTCGTAGCATGTACTGATTGCTAGGCAGAGAGAGTAATTGTAATGTAATAAGAATTTTTGTCTCATTGACACTTTTGATGCTCCACCTTAGTTGATTTTGCAGGTACAGCGATGGGTGTAGCAGTTTTGCTGTGCGGGCCAGCTGATCGTCTGCCGCACGCTGCCCCCTCTTCTCCTCTGCCTTCGTCGTCGCCATATTATTAATATTTACTGTGTCATTTTACACGTAGGTACAGTTACACTACAACTGTCACACCTACACCATGTATCACATACACCACGCTACACAATGTTGTCATTGTAAATGTAGCGAACTTTTGCTCAGTTTGACCTGAGTACAGGATTTTCACCGTCATCACGGAGTTTTTTCCCTCAAGCTTACCTCTATAACGTAAATATGAGGTTTTTACGCTCATTGGCGATAGTGATTTTCTCCTGTAGCAGGATAGCACACACACCACAGTGTGAATCTTGTGTGAATGAGTTAGGATGTGTACATACATACATATATATATATATATATATATATATATATATATATATATCCACAAATTTTTTCCCATAAGGAAAACATTTCATTTTGTAGGGGCGTAATGTCACGAATCAAATTCATGACATTTTCCTTTTGTGAGAAACCACAAACTATTAGTGGAAAACTCACTGTGTATCGTTCAGTTAACCGTTTCTCTCTCCATTTCGATGGTATACTTTTTTCAAAACATTCGTCACTGTTTCAAAAGTGACCGTTCTAATGCATGTCATTAAGTGCTCTACTGAGCGATATTATTGTTTCTGTATTGTTCGCCCCTGCTTGCCTCGACCGTTGGCCACGCCTTCTCTCGGCTGGCCTGTGCATCCTGTATTTGAATGAGTCTTTTGTCTGTCGCGACGGAGTGTGGTTCTGTGCTCCCGTAGTGAGAGTGAGAGAGGTCATCTAACACCCAGACTCCACTAGACTACAGTTCTCCTTGCTCCCACCCTTCCTTGGTGATACGCTACATTGACCAGTATTTCCTTTTCGTATTTTTCTAGGTTTAAGAGGTTAGCTTCTGAGTGAGCGAGTGAGTGCGATCTCTTTTTTTTTAATTCGCTTTGAGATGTAATTTGAATTTGTTCCTTTGTAATTAATAAATTTAACAGTTCTTTTTCTTTGAGCTTAATGTAATGTAAACTCGTGTTTCATTTCTCCATAATTAAGCTTATTTCCCTTATAGCTCCTAGCTTGCATAAACGCTTTGCTATTCATAACTGGTACTTAGGCCAGTCTTGTTGTATTAAGCTTAAAATCCGTTGTGCCTTCTAGGAGTTAACACATCCTCAAGAACCTGATATTATTAATAGTATTAGTTATTTATTGTCAGGGGTGAAGTAACTTTCTCCAGAGGCTAACAGTACTAATAAACAGCAATTGTGAGTAATCAGTATCTGCTGTGTACTGTTGAGAAAGTTTATAAATTCTCGTTCTGAGAGAGTCGGCGAAGCGGGCCGGCATAAAGTAATCATTGCTTGATTTAGCAAGACAATTCATTGTCCCTGCTCTTCAGTATTATTGAACATTATCATTTAATAATTGCTTTTATTTTAAAAACCGATTGACACCGCCCTTGTTACAGGAGTTTGTAAGGAGATGGTAACCGGGAAAACAAAATGGAGATATATCGGTAGAGGGTGAGATTTGTGGTTCTGTGAGGAAAAGGGCTACAGGGGATATGGACTAAAGGAAAAAATGAACTGAGTTTAAATTTGTGGTAAGGCCGCGGATGTTGGTAAAGAATAAGGCCGCACTCTCAATTCTTAGTCAACGAGCATTCCCGGAAATGGCAACAGTCGCTGCTGGTACAGTCGCTTGATGGCGACCTGGAGGACCCTGTGCCGCCAGCCCTACCCTGCCGGTGGTGGCAATCCGAGGTACCACCTCATTTGATAGTAAGATTGCAGCGGCCATTACTAAAGACGTGAATAGAAGGTGTGATATGTTATGCGCATGTAGTGTGGTGTAGACAGTTGAAGGTAGAGGTATTATGAGAGCATGCTGGCCTACTCTCTGTGTAAATGAATGCACTGAAAATGTTCAGCAAAGGGAGATGGTCAGGATCAAGTCCTGAGGACTGGTGAAACGGGAGCTCCAGCTCTCCCTATCACCAGCTTGCCATCAACCTCGGGAGTACTGCCCTGTTCGACTGGTGCTTTGGAGCTTGTCTCAAGTCGCGGTATACAAGCCTGATTTTCTACGGAAAGTAAGTAATAAAGGTGTGGAACGTATCTCAACATTTGCTATATAAATGGTGAAAAATCGGTTCAGGAATAACGATTATATGAAGATTATGTGCGAACGAGGGGAAAATCTGGTACCAGTGGAAGCCAATTATCATGACACTTTCAAAAGGATATGACATGCCTCAGTATAGTTCATTACCTGAAAACAACACAAAATTTTAGTGTTCCTCAAGCAGGGAAATTTTACAAGCCATACAGGGCAAGACTGTTACACACTAAATTGCAATGTAAATGCCTTACTGTATAGCTAGCTGTGTGATGTAGTTGCAGGAATGCTCTGTATAACCGTTAGGGAATCTCTTGTGACTAAGTCAGACTTGCTGCAAGCTCAGTAAATTCTTTTCATCTCCCTTACACCAGTTGGAGCTCAGACTCCATACACGCCAGAAGGGTTTTGATAAATCAGGCAATGCCACCCTGAGTTTGCTTTGTCACCTGCATCATAAACTTGCCTGTAACACCTGTGACCACGCCTATATTATATGATGGCAGTGGGTGGGACATCTTAGGAAACGCCTAGAAATTCACCTTCCATAGCCTCGTCTCCTTCTACAGGACCTCCTACAACAACTTTTCTCCCTCCTCTGCCACCTTTTACTTTTGCCGCCTCTTCATAACCTTCTGCGCCTGTTAACGAGTATAGGCAAAAGCTTTGCTTAGCAACCCGCCCCATTGTTTCTTGTGTTTCTTCCTCCACCTGTCAGGATCACTAACTTGGTGTCACGAATTCGTGACATTATATTATTATGGGAACTCGCGACATTGTATCACTGTGCGAGCCTACGAACATTTGTGAGAAATCCCAATGAGTTTCACTTAGCGAACCACCCACGTCAGCACAAATTTTCAAAACAGTTTTCACTATTTCACGAGTGACTATCGTTATACATTACATTAATGCTTCACTAAGCGAAATTACTATTTATATATCGTTTGCCCATCCCTGTAATCGCCAGGACAGGAAATCCCATCCATTTCTCACTCCCAAGCCTGCAGGCATGAGAAACATAGTCGGTTGGAGAGGAGGTGCTCCGAAGTGCGGACGTTCAGCAGAGCATTGTGAGAAGTGATCGTAGAGATCACCTCTCGTGTCTCGATCTGCGGATCATCTTGCAGCTCTGCAACGCTATACTTCTCCACTCCCTGTAGTTAATTGGAGATTAACATTGACAGGCGACGGACGTGCTTCCCAGAGCAGTGTGAGGGCAGTGACCAGCTGAGACCACCCCTAGTGTCTTGGAAGTGTCTTCAGGCAGTGGATCACCTGATTTCCTCGCAATTCTGTGCATCCATTCTCGACATATTTCCAGAGCAGTGTGAGCAGAGATCAGCGGAGACCATGTCTCGACTAGCGATCGTCTCGCAGCTCTGTGATGCCATATCTCACCAATTACCCGTATTTTCTTTCTCTATTCTGGATTTAAGAGAGTTAGGTAGCTTCATTGTGTGAGCGAGCGAATTTACTTGCTTAAGTTTCTTTGTAACGTAAGCATTCATTTTGTTATAATAAATTCATAGCTTCTCTTCTGATCTTGATTGAATGTAAAATCGTGTTTTATGTCTCCTATTGTTCTTAATTCCCTTTGCTCCCAGTTTGCAGACACTTTTCTTGATATTAATCACGACTGGAAGTTAAGCCAATTCTTTCATATTATTTCACAATAACGCCGTTTGTGCAAGCTAGGAGAGGCAAAAGTAAGAGCCTGGTTTGCGGTTACTAAGTTCTAGGGTAAATTATTAATAATCTGGGGGCAAGAGTCCTTTCTTTAGAGGCCAACAGTACTTATTAATTCAGCATCCATGAGTGATTATTTTTGCTGTATACTGTTTAAGGAAAAAGTTTATAAATTTCTCGGAGTCTGAAAACTGGCGACATAAACCATAATAAACGCTTAATACTTTAATTTCATAAATATTCTTCCCCTCTGGCAAGTGGTACTCTTCTTTCCCCACTTGACACTTGGATGATCTGAACATTATTCTGGATTCCATTTGTAGGTTAGATGTTGTGATGAGTGTGGACAGCCTTGCTGGTACTTGCCGTATTTGTTCTGTCTCTGAGTTGTGGGGATGGAGATGGGGTCCTCTGTCCAGGTGCACTGGTGAAGCTCCAGGGTAAGGCAATGATGGTGGAGACGTCATCTCTCTCCAATGCGATGTGCTAAGCTTATTGACTGTCATCTAAGAATTCCCCAAATTTGCTATTAAACTGTCCACCACACGATCCCTACTTGCTTATATGGTCAACAAATGTGTCGGCAGATATTCCTGGATACCCTTGTACGAACCCTTACAGTGGAAAATGTTTTTTTTTTTTTTAATAGAAAAATCATTTTGTTAGTTCAAATGGTTCCCTGCTTCCCGGTGCCCGCCTTGGAAGATCACGTGTAAAGCAATTTTTTTTTTTTAACCCCCTCGGTAGCAAGGTTCTTGGTGGCATTTTTGACTTAGCAACATGTAATGATATGTCAGCATTTCAGAAGCAGGTAGGAACTTTTGGCTTGGCACTGGAGGCACAGGATACGTTGCTAAACGTTCATCATAAATTACTTGTTATTAAAGCCACACACATGAAGGAAATGGATACACTATTGAACAAGGTTTCTGATGTCTCAGTAAAACTGAATAAAATTATTATTTTCACAGAAATATTGAATATCGCCTTCCATCTTGCCTCACTGTATATCTCCCCAGTCATCAAAATTACAACTCTAAGATTTTGTTCACCTTTTGCTGGATGCCGTCAGTGGTCACGTTACGCTAGACCTTGATCGTTGTCAGATAATCGCTTAGCCGAGGAATGGGCTCACATTAACTTCGGTCTTGTTGCTCCTTTCTCTTTCTCCAGCTTAAACTTGTATTATCCTGTATTAGAAGCTACTTTTCCTCCCACGAGTATCATGGCCTATACCACTTTGTTCCTCAGTTACCTTCGATCTCTTTCAAACAATCCGTTTTCCTCTGCTTATCAATGGTTCCCTGTACAATGCATCGGTGTACCCTGAATCATTCCTTCTCTCTCACGATCACAGTTATGTCCGGTGTCTGTCTCGTGTGACTTCTGACATTCGTGTTCATCAGTTGCACCGTCCCTTCATCTTTGCCCTGTATTTCATATTATTGTCCTCCCTATCACGGAAGCATCCTGCGAAAATTGTCTAGTCCATAATTATTCAGCAAAAACTATTTCTTCTGCATGCTCCTTCACTCCTGCTCCAGATTGGCCTATACTCGTTTTCCGCACTAACGTGGAAGTTTTGCACTTCCATTTTCTTGATCCATTTTTATTAATTAGTGTTACCAGTCTGAATGTTCCTCTCAAATAACTTCTGGTCTTTACATTGCTCCAGACTATTGTTGCATCAAGTCAGTTCTCTTTCTACATTTCCAATACGCCAACATTATCCCATTCGTGCTCATAATTTTGAAATATTTTGCGCCTATTATTATCTCTTCCACTTTCACTATACATGATGCAAATCTTACCTCTTCTTACCTGGACATGATTGATTACCTAAACAGCTCTGACTTCATGAACATTCTGGTGTCTCATTTCCCTCATCACTCTTTCTTGAACCCACATCTTATGTACCCTTTTTTTTTTGCGTGTGTTCACCTTTGTAGTATTCTCGATCATAACAGTCCTTGGTCACTGCTTTGTGAAACGTATTAAAAAAAAATGAAATTAGGACTGCTACAAAGTTAGGTCAAGAAAAAACATAGAAATTTGTTAAATCTGGAAATGATATGCAAAATTCGGAGCTTGATCTAGGATCTGAGGTTATTAACAGTGGGAAGATGACAGAACGTGTCCCATCAACACCCACAACCCAACCACCACCATCAGCACCAAGATCACCGAAAACGGCAGCACCATTGCCTCTGCCTCCGCTTGTCACAATTGTTGAAATGGATTCGTGTGTGTGTGTGTGTGTGTGTGTGTGTGTGTGTGTGTGTGTGTATATGTGTGTGTGTGTGTGTGTGTGTGTGTGTGTGTGTGTGTGTGTGTGTGTGTGCAGTTGTGAAACTACTCGTGTTATTCCTTTCTGTGGACATTCACTTGCAGTTAATTGCATGGTGCTTTGAACATTCCTAGAAAGGTATGGAAACTTTAGTTTACATTCTGAAAAGCTGGAAAAGACTTTTCACAGTCTGGGCATTTATATGTACCTTGTTATCTAATCATTGTGAAGTCTTGGCTTTTTGCAAAGACTTTGAGGATCTTATATATTATTGTAGTTTTATTAGTTAACTCGACAGTATATCAATAGTTTTGTCATTCATCTATAACAATAAAGGCGAGTGTTAGTATGTTTCTTACCTTTAAACTCGGCTCTCTTAGGGTCTGCCCCCACATATGATTATATATTCTGAATCAGCATGATCCAGGGAGTGTTTTGGTATATAATATATTAGGATTAATTGTATGTTGAAAAGTTACAATAGGTATATTGGCCAAAGGCCCAATCAGCCCTCTGCAGGAGCTAGCCGAAAAAGTCCGCCCGGAGGGTGGACCTTTTCGGCTAGCATTATCATATTCCTCTTCATATATTCACTATCATTTAGTATCACATAACTGTTTTTTGTTCTTATTCTATCATATTATTAACTACTTTTATTACTTTCCTCTACATATACACATATGATGCTTTCCTTTTATTCCCAATTTTGTATTGCACATGGACACCCCTTATTATCTCAGTCATTTGCCTTCAACTTTAACTTCCTTGTTGACTCTTATTACTGGTATCATGGACACTTTCTATTCATATTATTATATTTACCTATCTCCTTACATTATCAGGTATACTCTAGTAATTCACTCATACTTCAGTAATCTTTTCTTGCCATCTCATTTTGCGAGACATTTCGTCTACCACGGGGAGAACTGCAGTATATGTGCCTTACTTTATAACCAGCTGTAAGATGCAGTTGTAGGCATGCACTGTATAACTTTAAGTAATCCGTTGTAGCTAAGTCAGACTTGTTGCAGGCTCAGCAAATTCTTCTCTCCCTCACACCAGTAACTGCTCAAACTCGATACACGCCAAGCCTGTACTACTCGAGTCAGTAAATCAAGTAACGCCAGTCTGAGTTTGCTTTGTCACCTACACCAAAACCCATCTTTTACACCTGTGACCACAATTGTAATAAAATTTTGCCTAAAGAATACGGTTCCCGCTCGGTCGCTCCCTCGAACAGTCATTTCAACCCAAGCGAAAGGTGGAAACTACGTGGAAGTGGTGATTTGAACATCAGTGCTTATCGTCACTTTCATCAAAAGCCACGTGGCACAGACACGTTCCATACCTTATTGTGGACACCTGTCATCGAGTTTACTATTCCTGCATTTTTCAACAGCACTCTAGTATTACACTGATACTTCGCATATTTGTGAACTGGTAGAAATACGGTGAAAATCTTAGGAGTTTCAGAAAATCAATATTTCCAGTATGGAGATACCATCTAAACTCTCTTCTCTCCTTTCACCGGCGATTTTCTTTTTGCCATGTCTTTCATTAATCTTAGTGCTTCTCATCCTACCTTCTCTATGGAATGTATGCAAATTCCCTAACCCAAGGCATACGACTTACTCCATATATGACAACTCAGGGCATACGACCTACTTCATCTGAGCGGGTTTTTTTGACAATTTACCACAGAGTTTCTCGTAGAAGCAGCGTCACTCAATTTTTATGGGCTATAAGGCTGTCTATCGTTTCTCATTCCCACCTATGAGGTTGAACCAAGAAACTAAGTATAAGTAGTTCCTATGAACGAAATTCATACACTTCCTACTTCATTTACAATGGCGTCAACACTCGAACAAGGCTCAAACCTGTCCCCAAAAACCGGTTTTGATGAAACTGAATGAAGGCTGACAGTGACTAAAGGAAGAAAGGGACTGAAATAAATTATCAAAAATAGAAAGTTATACTTTTTATGGATTATTTGACTAATTAGTTACCCACAGGAACTTTGACAGTAGAGTGTGTCCTGCTCTTATAATTGCCAGTTTCCTGTCAAATGGGAAATTTTAAACCACAATAACTCCATACCTACGGAGAGCTGAGCAAAAATATTTCATCACTGAGTGTGTAATACCATTTCCAAGACGATGGTATTTATCTGAAGCTATATTACAATGGTCGTTTTATTGGCTATATGACCGCACCAAGAGCCTGACTTGCAACCCTCCTGCTGCGGTCCATGGGTTAAAGTCCCATTTCCATTGCTCTCATCTCTTGATAGTTTACATTTATGCCCTTCCAAAGTATTCTTATCCATAAGTTATTATGAACAATGACACACTTTTGTGATGCCCTCCTGCAGTTCATTACAATATTGTATACTTTTTCCTCTATTCTACAGTATATGAGATCCTTCGTACTGTATCACTGACTATCCGTTCTCCATGAGCCACACTTCTCCCTAGTTCCTTTAACCATATTCTCTCCTTTCTGTAATTGTTCTGGGCTAATAAAAACCTTCAAGCAATTCAAGTGTCCACATTCATCAGTGCATCACACTGACAGTCACTTTCATTTTCAGCTACAGGCCCTCCCATGGGGGAAATCACACAAGCAGCGAGCCGATACATATCTAGCGCGGCCCAGAATATGATGTTAACCTTGACCTAGTTTCACCAATTTCGAACTCTGGATGTTTTCATCCCTACTACACACCTGTAAAATTTTGTGATGATATCTTGAGCGGCTGCAAAGTTATTGTGTTAAAAGACACACAGACCCTAACCTACTTTCACCACTTTCGAACTTGTGATCGATTAATTTCCCTTCTACACACCCGTAAAGTTTTTTTTATACTCTCTTGAGCAGTTGCGAGGTTATCGTGCTAACAGGTACACAGACAGAAGGACAAACTGAAAACAATAGTGGCTTCGCTATCGCGGCTGGTAATAACCGTTAGTTAACTCTGTCTTCTGCATATTTACTTTCACATCACACCATTATCAGCAGTCTACTGTACTCTAAAGTAAACTGTATATGACCTGTTCATTATAAACAAGCAGCACAGCTGCATCACCTGTACACCATGGGTTGTTAAATACTTCCCTCTGTTTACTGGCCCAAAAATTATAGTGCCTAATAATATGTTAGCATTTATTTGTTAGCATTTACAGCTGAGCTTTGCTTATGGCTTGTTATCATGTAACTGTTGCCAATGATTACATCAATTGACCTCTTTTTTTCCTGATAAAAACTGCATCTGCGAAATAAGTAATGTGTTTATGTACAACACATGACTATATTTCATACATTAATACCCAAGTTTCATTTAACAACAGAAGGGAATGAACATGGAGGCGTGCAGGTAGCCAACAAGATAGGAGGGCCAAGGGAAGCCTTTCCATCCACCAAGTGGAAGGCTTAATTAAAAAGTACTCTCTAGTTTATTGGCTCTCAGAGGTTAGTGTCCAGAATAGTTAAGAATTACACCAGATGGATGAAGTGTATGACCAAAGGAATATACAGACTGATTTCAGTGAGAGGGAAAAAAAAGATTCGCTTGATAACTCTGCTTTCCTTTGTGGAGAGAGGGGGACATCTATATAGTGCCAGGCAGAACTGAAAACACAGAGGCCTAAGAGAAGCAACAGAGAAACATTAACTCAATGTGCAGTTTAGAACCTCGTACTGAATGATGGCATTCATCGAACTTGGAAGAGTAATAGTGAACATATATATTGGCTACTTAGTTGAAGAAATCGAAATCTCACAATTGAAATACTACTTATGTGGGCACTGACAAACTGTAGTACGATACATAACTTGTATCCAGAAGAAAACTCCAAGTGTTCTGAAAGAAGTAATCATGACATGCTTCTGTGTATAAATATTGATATCTGACGGCAGGTAGAACATACATAAAGAATTTGTTGATGTTTAAGTTAATTAAACGTGCAGACAAATGAAGGATTAAACAGAATGAATACGCCCATTTGTGAACATCATGCACTTTGGGCACGAAGCAAAACCCGCTAACTGTGGAACACAGCTGCTTAGAGTATAACATATCCCGAATACATTAATGAGTTGGCTCTGCTGAGTAAAATTCCATCCTTCCTAGACACTGGCATAAAGGAAGAGCAGTGCTGTAATGGGAGGTATGCATGGTCATATGGCATATGCACACTTTTCTTTTTCAGGATGCTGTTTGACCATAAAATAAGATCAGGGTATACACAGGTATACAGTACTGTATATAGAGATAGATTGTTTATTCTTTGTTCAAGGAATGGATTTCATTGTGGAAAATAGCATATTTTCAAGTGTTTTAAACCGCAATTCATCTGGCAACACCGAATGGAATTTTTACTTTCCAAAGTGCAAAGTTTTGGCATTATACAAGTATACAATCCAGATGGTTTCTGGACACATTCACATACACGGTGAACTGTTGCACGGTCATCAGTAGTGCCATACCACGGTACACCACAAAGCTATTGTACAGATAAAACAGTGCATTCCTCTCTCCACACACCCAGTCCAAAACTCTAGATTAAACATAAGTACGTACATTACACGGTATGTTTTGCATTTTGCAAAATGAATAATCCGCTCAGCCTAGCCGCCTTTCATTTACTGATTGAGGAGGGACAGTATGTTCGCATATGGCGTATGGCCAAGAAAAGCTTGTAATCCTTGAGGAGGAAGGAGCACATTATATTGCAGGTGCCTTTTTTTCTTTTAACTTAACTTTTATGGGATCCTTTAACCCCTACACCGCGGGCATGTTTACCAATGTTTTGCGTGTCCCACTGGGTTATTCGGGCTCTGACAGACTCTAAAAAAATATTTGCCAAAAATCAGTTATTAGTCCTAGAATAATAAAATTAAATATGCTTATGGCACATACCTTCAGCTTTCTCCTGGAATGTTTGTTGAGCCTTCGTCGTTACCGTAGGACTTGTGGAGACCTCTGAAGTAGGGTAACGAAGTCTCCACTTTACACTTCCCGACAACCCATAATATGATTACCACACCCAGATATAAACACTATAAACACTATTCTATGATTTTCAAGTAGTTTGGGATCCATACCCCAAAAACAAACACTGTGAAAGCAATGGAAATTACGAGCGCGTCTGATCGTCGCACTTGCGCTAGTTCGCTCTTGGTACTCTGTCATTTATTATTCATAAAACACCTCATACTTTATATTTCTATTACTATATCACACTTTTATATATCTGGAGTCTTTCTCCATAAGTTTCCTTCAGTCGTATTAGTTTATTGTCACTGAAGTCATTCAATTTTTCATTCAGTAAAATACGTAAAGAGCCACGGATTCACTTTCACTGTTATAACATAAATTATTTGTACTCATATTCTTATATTACTAATTACTTACATGACTATTGACATTTTCTATTCTATTTTCAATATTTACCCTTCTATTTTACTTTCACTATGTTATTCACTGTCACTTTCAGTAAGATGAAACCATAATACACTGTTCAACCATATGTACTGAACATCCATTGCTTTCACCTGCTATTTACACATTATTTACACATTATTTCCAAATTATTCTGCTTTCACACTTGCACTGTTAGAACTGCTTCTGGCTGTTGTAATCGAAGAAGCAGGTAACACAGAGGGGAACCTGGCACTCAGCGCACTGCCAAGAGGTGCGTTTGTGCTCAGGTGTGCGGCGGGTGGTATGTGCACATACCTGACACCTGCGAAACGCAACCTTCCTTTTCCCTGTGGCAGGCATAAGCTCAAGTCTGTGCCGATCCATATACGCCCTCTGCTCAAGTCGGTCGGGAAGTGTTACTGGATGGCGCCTTGGAGTTGCTGCTGTCACCCTACCATATCTTTCCAGCAGCTGCTGGACACAAGTCCTGGCGAACAACCTCAGGGAGAAGGACTTGGGTGGCTTGACCTGCATCTTGTACAGGATGAAGGCATTCAGCATCGTCAGATCTATGAGATGCAGAAAAACTTTCCTGTACCACCTAGTATTCTTCCTGAGGCAGTCGATCTCACCAATCATCATGTCGGACTTGTCCACCAGCTGCATGTTGATATTATAGTCCAACACAGCATCAGGTTTCATCACAGGTTCGCCTGTCCCACGGTCGACCTTCCCACTGTCTGTCATCTCCCCCTTATGTATGGTGGTGAGCATGTACACGACCCTCTTGTCATGCCACCGTATTGCCAGCATCTTCTCAGACTTGCGTAGGTGCACGTCTCCTCACTGCGAGGTTCCTGCCTCTGGGAATTTGGGGAAGTGGGCACGATTACTTTTCACAGTGCCGCAGGAGCCGATACCTTGCTCAGAAAGGTATTTGGCAAGTTTCGGTGCTGTATAGTAGTTGTCTGTATACAGCACATGATTCCCACCAAAATACTTTTCTAGGAGCACTTTCACTACACAGCCTGAGAAGCCAAGGGGGTGTGTTTTATCCAGACCGACAGTGCTGGCTGAATATATGACGAAGTCAAGGATGTACCCCGTCTTACAGTCGCACAGAACAAAGAACTTAATTCCAAAGCGATGGCGTTTGCTTGGAATGTACTGAACAAACCGAAGACGTCCTCTGAACAAAACCAAGGATTCGTCAATGACAACCATCTGAAAGGGGTGGAAGAATGACATAAACTTATCCTTCATTCTGCTCAGAATCTCCTGGATCTTCCAGAGTGGGTCGGTTTGGGAAGGTACATCGTTGTCGGCAAGGTGCAGGTTTCCCATGATATTCCGGAAGCGATCTCTGGCCATGTACTTATTGAAGGTGGGTGAGGGTAGTAAGGGGTCCATGGACCAGTATTCTTCCAACTCATGCTTCTTGGAGTGTAGCATGAGAAGCATGAGGGCAAAGAACACATACAGCTCCTGCACTCCCAGCATGGACCACTGTTGCATCTTGGCTGCACCTGTACCAATTGTAGCACGTTGTGATTCATACCTGTTGGTCTCATCACATATGTGCTGCATGACTTCGTCATCTACGAATGCCAAAAGGTAGTCGACACACTCAGCATTTTCGTCCATAGTGAAGGCAGGCTGAACTCCTAAGGAGCTCTCATCAAACACTAAATTTTCTGGCACAAAATCTGACCCCTCTATCCACGCGAAGGAGTCCAGGATTCCCTGTCGTGGCGGTGTAGGGCGGGTGGTGGTGGTGGTGGTGGAGGTTGGCTGTGAGGCAGATTTATCTCGGTCAAGGTCACTCGCGCTGACCCTAGGTTGCCGTACATCACTAGCAGCCCTTACCCTACTAGCTACACTACTTTTCACTCTCCTTGATTTACCTCTACCTCTACAGCCTGCATTCACTGTTGATGCTGGTGGTGACTCCGACGACGAAGACTCCAGAGATAACTCAGCCGACGATGATGAAGAAATGAGTGAAGTGGGGCTTGGGGAACGGGGAGGTGAATGCACTTGTGACTCATGGCGGGCTGGGTCATGTGGGGGCATTGTTCTGGGGCTAACACGCCGCCTTTTCACTCCCTTCTCAAATTCCTGTCCTTGCTGCACTAAAGGCTCCTTTCCCTTGGAGCTAGACACTAATTCAGACACTGAAGCACTCGTTGTAGCTGTTTCTGGCACGATAACCTCACCCGGCTCATCACAAGATTCACCCGAATCGTCAAAGTCACTGTCCATCATAACCATGGACAATTCTGCCAGTTCACGTCCCACTGCAGAGTCATTAAGGCCTTTCGTGCTTGCCTCACTACTTTTCTTAGGGGTAGAGGTCATGGGGCCCTTTGCAATGGGCGCAGAAGCAGCAGGAATGGCGGGGCGTGAGTGAGACATTGTTTCTCTACAGCGGAGGACAAGGAACTAAATGCTGCGGATTATCTGAGAAGGGAAGGGTTGACAATGACACTTAGGCTGACTGCTGCTAACTTACATGCTAATTTTTTATAGGTAGAAAATCTCAGCAAATACATAAAGAAATAGGTAGTTCCAGGTGAATGTAAATGTCACTTAGACTTCTCCCTTCCTTTCTGATATATATTTTTATTACAGAAATCGATTACAAGATATTTAAGAGGAGCCTGTGGAGTCACGTGGAGAGACAGGCTGACGAATGAAGATATAAAGGAGCGTTGTGGTGTGGATGTGGATGTGATAGGAAGCGTTATGAGGAACACACTGAGGTGGTTTGGCCATGTGGAGAGGATGGAGGGTGAAAGACTGACGAAGAGAGTGTATGTGAGTGAGGTGGAGGGGGGAAGAGGGAGGGGGAGGCCGAGGATGAGATGGAGGGATGGGGTGGAGAGGTATATGAGAGAGGGAGGTGTGAGTTGGGAGCAGGGCAGTGAAATGGCAGGGGACAGGGCGACTTGGAGGCGATTTGTTTGTGGCCACCCCAAACGGGATTGAGGCATCTGGCAATAGATAGATAGATGGATTACAAGGCATAATTCAAAGGGGAAATTACCGTGGTAATTTAGCGAATGAATGCACGTGAGGTTTTGTCAGGTGATAATTAGCCAATTCCTGGAGTATAACACTATCACTTACCCGTTTTTTTTTTTGTTTTTTTTTTGGTATATATTATTTTGTATAAGTATAGGGCATAGGGCTTATTTCAATGGATGAAATTTGTGGAAAAATCCGGGGGAAATTTGCGTAGTGCAGCGTGGCGTGGGAGGTGAGAGGACAGGGTAATGGAGGGCAGGTAGGGAGGGCAGTCTCGAAGGGGTTAAAATCGCTAAATTGTCAACAATGGATGGGAGTACAGATGAGATGTGGAGTGCTGACTAGCGTTGGACATTGGCAGTACTGATAGGTGATACAAGCCATCACTTGAGAGCCCGGGATAATTCAAAATAACACAGAATCACAAAAGTGACGCCCTGCGGTACGATCCATTGTGGCCGAGCGTCACGAAAGTGACGCCCCGCGGTTAAGGGGTTAAGTATTTTCTGACTGCGTGTTCAAGTTTCAGTTGTTCTGTTTCTTTTAAACATGATGAAAAGTGTTTTAAAAAGAGATTTTCTTTAGACAGACTGCATCTTGTGGTGAGCAAAGACAGACAGACGGACGCCATCTTAGAACGCCATTTTTGAACGTAATTACCCTTATCATTGCATATTTATCCAAACCGAACCTAAATTTCATAACGTAATCCAGCCTTATTTATCCTAAGCCAAGTTTTTATCCTAACCATGCTACCCTAACCAAACTTATCCTACCCTAACTTATCCCTTAAGTAGATATATTGTCCTTTTCTACTGACGCATCCTTTTCATACTCGCAAATGCATTTCTGTACACGTTTACAAAGTCACTGAATCAGTTCAAACGTAGTTTCTTTTTTTGATGAAGAGGTTGTCCTGTCTCCTTAAGGATTACCGAAAAGTTTTACCATTTCAGCACTGTGGATGAGGAAGAGCTTGAAATGACAGCTGGAATATGCCTAGGCTTCATGCACAAATAATTGCTTTCATTATTTTTTGCAAAAGCTGGCAAAGTATAGTGGTTAGGATAATTATGTGTCATGCATAAACTCTTAAAGTCCTGAATTTAATCATTGCCCTTGGTTCCAACACTCTGGTCTTGTGGCTACTGCTGTCAGGAATAAGACTTTGGTGGATTGCTGTAGACCGTGAAGTAAAGTGCAGTGTTTTGATGGCGAAGGAGTAATAAGTTTAAGGACCTACATAAGCGACCAACAACGAGGACGAGGTTGTACACTCAGTTACACAGAGATCTCCTTCCACAGAAGAGAAAACATTTTGTCCAGAACAGTAACATCGAACTCACGTTTCACAGGACCCATTAGGGCGGCACAGTCCTTGTTGAGAACCCAGTTGGATTCATCTGAAGAGTTTGTTTTAAAGTCAAAAATTTAGATGCCATTAAAACTGCCTAATCACTAACTGACAAACTGTAGCCGTAGGACTCCAGCAGTGTCCTAATTGACTATGGCAGCAGAATTTATTCCCTTACCAGTGACCTTTGTCACTCAGTCTATGAGGGAAGACGAGTCAACTTGATGTGAAACTTCCAGGCCCATAAGGTTAGTAATGTCACTTACTATATATTCTAACGAAGGGAGTCTGTGGATCGTTTAGTATGAGATATTCTGAGTTTTGGTATGAAAACAATAGGTTGTGATACCAAGCTAGGGGTTACCAAAGTGGAATTACATTCCTCCTAAAAAGTAACGAAGTATTTCCACCATAGTCAGTGAGACCGAGCTGGGAGGGGTGAATAGATATTTGTGTATTCCATTCCACAGTGAAAATATCGAGTCATTCATATGCGATGCATATTATGTCAAATGCAAAAAACTTCCGTCCATTAGTCTCTTCTGAATACTAGAGACTTGCTCCGGTTAGAACAACAGTGTCTGAAGAGATATCTCAGAATTACTGGAAGTTTCTAGGTATTTATGTGTAGACTAGCAGGGGTACCCTGCATTGCAAGGGATTCCCAGGGACATCCCCTGGAGGGTGGCAGTTCGGGTTTCCATCCTGCCTATAACCTGGTCCAGATATAGGTCTACAACTGGGCAAAATTTCTTTTTCATAAGCAAAAACAATACACACACACACACACACACACACCTATAAAAGCAAAAAACCCTCTCGCTTCGCAAGCGCGGATATACTGTAATAACACCAAGACACTGTATAGACAGAGCAAACGAGTGTACAACTGTGAAGTCCACTGATACACATGACTTATCTTCAGACAAAATTATGTACAACGAAATTCCCAAACAAGAAGAAAGCAAGACGGGGAGAAATGATGCAGTTATCATACACTTGAAGAGATATGAAAAATAACATCGCTCCGAATGCGCAACCAACCTCAAGGGAAGTATAAGTGAGAAAGAGTAGCAAGGCCTACAAGGAAGGAACAACCATAACTTCTCACACAGACGAAGCTAGGGAGCTCAATTGAAGAGAAAATGAGATAAACGGCATGGAGACAAAGATCGATGAAAGGGAAAAATTATAGATAAATACAGCGGCTGCATCAAAAGAGTACTAGATAGATAGATGGATATTCATATTTCGATGGTCAGAGATCCAAAAAAATCAAGGACAGAAGACCAGAGGTGTAATTTCAATTTTCCTTGGGGGAGGGGGGAGGCTATTTAGGAGGCCCCCCTTACTCCCACCTCCCCTCATGGGTGGGGTGACGAGCGAGCATTTTGAAGCCACATGCAAAGCTACATATATATATCTATATATCTATATCTATCTATCTATCTATCTATATCTATCTATATATATATATATATATATATATATATATATATATATATATATAATTATTTATTAAACCAATTACTTCCTGACACACACTAATGGATATTCTGGCATTGGCAGTATTTCTGTGTGAAGCTGAATATGTAAAGTGCATGGTAAAGTACATATGATAGCCTTATATGCCAAAGAACTTGGATAATAAACCAAATAGCAAGTAAAATATTTGTGTTGGTGAAAGCTTAAACTGACTTCATTCTTAGAGCCTAATGAAAAGTTAATGAATATAAAATTGAGAATGAATAATTGTGAAATTGTAAATGAATTAAAAATGGAAAGTTTTTAGCTTACTAGCCCCCAAAATACCATGAGCCGTATAAAGTAATGTGAAAAGTAACCTCTACACTAAGAAGTGGGAGAAATAAAATGATGGTTTTTAAATTCGGAAGAGGCCCAGGTAAGAATAGTATATAAATTTCAGAATTCATTAGAGGAAATTGAAAACTAAACTACGTATATTAATGCATTGAAAAATGAATAAACTACCGCAACAGTGGATATCTCCGTGATCTCTGCTTGCAAACTTATCAACCAGGGTGTTAAAGTTAAGATTTTTAACAAGTTCCTTTTTCTGAGGTCATAAGTAGCAAGTTACTAAGCGATCAATTCTCACTGAGTCTTGACTAAGCTATCTATCTATCTATCTATTGCCAGACGCCTCAATCCCGTTTGGGGTGGCCACAAACAAATCGCCTCCAAGTCGCCCTGTCCCCTGCCATTTCACTGCCCTGCTCCCAACTCACACCCCCCTCTCTCATATACCTCTCCACCCCATCCCTCCATCTCATCCTCGGCCTCCCCCTCCCTCTTCCCCCCTCCACCTCACTCACATACACTCTCTTCGTCAGTCTTTCACCCTCCATCCTCTCAACATGGCCAAACCACCTCAGTGTGTTCCTCATAACGCTTCCTATCACATCCACATCCACACCACAACGCTCCTTTATATCCTCATTCGTCAGGCTGTCTCTCCACGTGACTCCACAGGCTCCTCTTAAATAAGTCATTTCCACTGCTCTCACTCTTGACTTGTGTCCTTCCAACAATGTCCAAGCTTCACTTCCGTAAGTTAGAGTTGGTATCACAATACTGTCATGTAGTAACTTTTCACTTCCATGCTCACTTCCCTGTTTCTTATCACTGCTTTCAAGGAACCAGCAACCTTTCTTCCCTGCTGTACCCTTTCAAGCACTTCACCCTCCAAACCTCCATCCTTACTCATCACAGTACCCAAATACTTAAACGTACTCACATTTTCCAATTCCTCACCATCTAACCTCGCTGTACATTCACTAACTTCACCTCTCTCAAAGACCATCACTTTACTCTTCCCTACATTCACTGTTAGATTCCGTTTCTTACACACTCTCCCAAACTCATCCACCAAGCCTTGCAGCTCCCCTTCGTCTTCACTCAACAACACAGTATCATCTGCAAACAACAGTACAGGGAGTTTCCAAACACTATCCTCTATCACAAGGACCACTCCAACATCCACTACCCTACCTTGTACCTCTTTTATTACCCCATCCATGTACAGATTGAACAACAATGGAGACATGACACATCCCTGTTTCAACCCAACTTTCAAAGAGAAAAATTCACTTAGTTCACCATCCACACGCACTGCAGCCTTCGCACCATCGTACATACTCTTCACAGCATTCAACAACTTCCCATCTACTCCATATATTCTTAACATTTTCCACAATCCTTGTCTATCCACCCTGTCATATGCTTTCTCCAAATCCATGAGAGCCGCATACAACTTCTTTCCCTTCTCTAGAAACTTTTCCACTAAAGATCTAAGAATGAATATCTGATCTACACAACCTCTTCCCTTCCTAAAGCCTCCCTGTTCTTCTCCAACTAATTTCTCTGTTCTTTCTCTAACTCTGTCTATAAGTATCCTACCATACACTTTTCCTATTATACTAAGAAGACAAATGCCCCTATGATTACCACACACTTCTTTTTCCCCTTTTCCTTTGTACAAGGGAATAATTATACCCGACTTCCAATCCTCCGGGACTCTACCTTCCTCCCAGGCCAATCTGCACACCTTCCACATCCATTCTACTACTATCTCTCCCCCATGCTTCAGCATTTCACCACAGACTCCATCAATTCCTGGGGCTTTCCCTGATTTAACTTTCTTCATTGCTTCAACAACTTCTGTCCTACTGATTTCTTCCTGTCTTCTCACCTCCCTCCTTCTCCCAGCCATTCCCCAGCCACTTATACTCGCATTACTTCCATCCTCTACGTTCAACAATTCCTTAAAGTGTTCTCTCCATCTGCTCACTTTTTCTCCCTTCTCCATTAGTAATCTACCATTTTTATCTTTCACTCCCCTGCTAACTTCACTTCCACCCTGTCTTACTCTTTTCACTTCTCTCCAGAACATTTTCTTACAGCCCCTCCACTTTACACTCAAATTCCTTCCAAATTCCTCATCCACTCTCTTCTTACTCTCTCTTACTAATCTTTTCACCTCTCTCTTCCTTTCCACATATAACTCTCTCTTCCGCCTCTCAACTTCTTCCACGCCCCTATTTCTCACCCATTCATTGTATGCTTTCTTCTTTTGTGCCACAGCCTGTTTCACCTCTTCAGTCCACCACGCTGTTCCTTGCACCCCCCTCCGCCTTCTCTTCCTTCCACACACCACATCACATGCTGCACATATTTCTTCTGTAAATATCTTACACACACCTTCCACGTCTCCCATCTGCTCCAATTGATATTTGCCCAATCGTTCCTCCACTACTCTCTTATACTCTGCCTTTTTCTCATCCTCTTGTAACCTTTCCACTCTCCTTGCAACTACTCCGTCCTCTCGTCTTTTCCTTCTTCTATTCCTCCATCTCACTTGCATCCTAATTCTGGCCACCACCAAGTAGTGGTCAGAAAGTCCACTCCCCCAACCTCTATACACTCTTGCATCCTTTACACATCTTCGCATCCTTTCATCCACACACACATAATCAATCATTGCCTTCCTTTCATTCAGTTCACCACCCACCCTTCTCATCACTCGCCATGTATACCTGTGGATCATTTTATGCCTGAAGAGAGTATTGGCTATCACCAACCCCCTCCCAGCACAAATGTCCACTAACGCACTCCCATTCTCATCTATCTCGGCAGGCACACCCCACTCACCAACTATTCCATCCACCTTCACATTACCAACTTTACCATTCATATCACCAATCAAAAACACTCTCTCATTCCTTCCAAACTTTTCCATGCACATTTCCACATTTGTCCAGAACTCTTCTCTCACTCTTCTAGCACGATCTTGCGTTGGCGCATACACACACACAATCGCCCACATTTGTATTCCAACTTTCAACTTTACCCACACAATCCTTGACCCAACTGATCCATACTGTCTTATGCTCTTCTTCCATCTTTTACTCACAACTATACACACTCCTTCCTTTGCCCTCTCATTCTCATCTACTCCTGCACATATACCCCATCTATACTCCCATTCTCTCACACTTTCTCCTCTCCATTTTGTTTCAGTTATTCTACATACATCCACTTTCGCACCCTCAAGCACCTGGACAATCTCTCTCTTTCACCTCATCATTCGCTCCTCTTACATTCCATGTACTCATTACCAAGTCCTTTGTCCGGTCCTGGGTCGTCATCGTTTGGTCAGTCCTTGTCCGAGGCTTCTTGTTTGTTTTTTTAGTTAGTTGTTTTCCGGGGAGGGGCACTAACCCTCCGCCAACCCTTTTAGTCGCCTTTTACGACAAGCAGGGATACTGGGGGAGTATTCTTGAAAAACCCCCTACCCCCAGGGGGTTGAAAACCCCCCTACCCCCAGGGGGTTGAAAACCCCCCTACCCCCAGGGGGTTGAAAACCCCCCTACCCCCAGGGGGTAGTTACTAGAAGGGTGATAAGGATTTTGACAATTTTCACTATTTCTGAATAAGCACAATCTAATGGTTTGAGTTCATCATATAATTCAAACAGATGCTTTGACCTGTCAACTTAGAAAATGTCATTTTGCAACAGATATTTGGGAAACTAGAAGAATTTGTAAAACTGTACTATAATAGAAAGCTTCTCATATTCTAGAAAGTCTCTGGAATTGCAATCAGGTGCATTCATTGCTTCTATTAAGGACATTTTTGTGTGATCCGAATATCAAGCTGTGAGAGAAATCTAATATATCAAAATAGGTTCTTTTGATTTCAGTCTTTGGAGCAATACAAGTATTCAACTCACTTCTCCCTAGCACTGAATCAGTTAAGAAGCTCTTTAGTCTTGATGATACCTTCTGAATTCTCTTAGGTATCCCCAACTGATTTGAATTTTCCAAGTTGGTATCAATCACATATGTTAAAATCTTTAGCATTGTCAAAAATATCAGAGAAAGCCTCGTCAGTTCTCAAGACCTGCAATTCTTTAGAAGTTGACTGTATGAGAGAGCATGCTTCAGATAGTAAGGCTTCCATTGCTTGAAGCTGATCTGACAAACTATTGATAACTTTAAGGACTTGTTCAATAATATGTAGATCCATTACGAACCTGAAAGACTCTAACTTTTTGTACAGTCCAATTGCTTCTGCTGCAGCTTCTGAATCAGAACCCTCTGAAACTGTATGAAGCACTGATAGCAAACTTCCACAGCGAAGCTTAACCTATGATATTGACCTACAATAGTAAGACCATCTAATTATAGCAGGTCTTTCTAGTGTCAAATCCTGAAGATCTGCTTTTTGTGCCTCAATGAAAAGTTAGTTCCATGTGTTACTGTTGGTAATAAACGTGTGTGCTAACAACTGTAAAGAATGATGAGAGGCCACTGGTATTCTTTATGCAGTCGCCCAGTACTAAATTCAGCCTGTGTGCATGGCAATGTATGTATACTGCTTGGTGAATTTCATCCCTAGTCTTGCTTGAACCTCCTAATGCATCCAATCATTACACTAGCATCATCATAACATTGAGCCACACAGTTAGACCAATTTAAACCAGATTGTTCTACCTCCTTATATATGAAATCAGCTAAACTTGCAGCAACAACCTTTTCCATGTGATAGGTTCCAATGACACGTTCCTTCACAATACCCTCACTAAAGTACTGCACAAGAATAGCCATCTGTTCTTTATTTTGACAAGTTTTCGTTTCATCAACCATAACTGAAAAGTACTTGGTTTCTTGTGCTTTAGCACAAGTTGTGTCTTTGATATGTCTTCTAACAACTCATATCAACTCATTCTGGTATTGAGTACTTGTGTGATGGCCATATCGTCGATCTAACTTTTGTTTTTGAGAAGGATTTGATTCCACAATTAGGTGAAGAATTGCTACAAAATTTCCTGAATTCAATGGCTCACCACCCTCATTATGTCCACGAAAAGACAGGTACGTACTTCCTAAGATGAATAAAAGCTTTTAATGATAGCCAAAATACAATAAAAACGGCAGCTTGATGCTGAAGTTGCTGTAACTGAACAGCGGGCTAGGAACATACAGTATTTACATTGACATGCTTTGATATACCTAGTAAATTATTGTGATTATTAGACACACACACACACACACACACACACACACACACGATATATTTCACTCATAACGTATTGAGGCTAGATACAGGTTATTTTTTATTTCAAGGTGTTAACCTTATATATATATATTTTTCATTAATTGTACTTGATTTGGAGGCCCCCTCAGAAAGCTTGGGGGGGGCGAGCGCCCCTCGCTGCCCCCTCCCCCTCCCCAAATGACGCCCCTGCTGAAGACTAAAGGCAGAAGGGATCTTTGGAAGCATAACTTTTGCGAAGTGATCGTCTCAGGTGGAAACTCGCGAAAGAATTAAAAAAAAAAAAATCATGCATAACTGAAGGATGAATTTATTTAGAAATAATGATGAGGCCACAAATTTTGGGAGCCTAGCCGATGTTTCCAACGTCGATGTTATTTTTTCTTCGAGAATAATTAATCTGAGAAGGAAGTTATTTTGCTCTAGGTCCGGTTTGGAGTATTTAGCTCCTCAGGCACTAAACATCACTTCTTCATCATTCATCATAATCTACATCCACCTTACCACATTTCTAGAAAGCACTTCTTTCACAAGCCGATCACACACCCTTCTTTCATTCCACTGATACCAAGCAACTCGCTTAGCCATCATTTTTTACACATAATTCACAATTATAAATACTTTTAAGGCATGCAGTTGTTTTCCGTTCACACCATCAATTAAGAATATGTAATCCAATTATGTTTGCTCCGCCACATGCTTTTTCGCGGGTCATAAATGACCGTTCCTCTTATAGACTTTCTCATCTATCCCCTTTACTCCTAGAGGTTGATCCATATATCCCCTACCTCTGTTAAATCGACTCTGCTTCTTGCCCACCATTCATTCTGATACCCTTCTTATCCATATTGTATTACAGTATTATCATTATTCAGAATAAATTCCCAATAACAGTCAGGAAACGTATTACCCGACAGGTGCTGGAGATTGGCGCCTTCACGTGATGGTACTAATATAACAGGGCAGCTCTGCTGCCTGGCTATGCAAACTCCCTCAACTCTATTTCTGTCCCTGACAGGAGGCTAGTAAGCTGCAGAAGGGCAGTCAACTGCGTTCACATTCAGCTGAGCCCGGGGCTACGAAAACAATACCATCCCACAATAAATTTTGCAAACGGTTTGGTCACTTTTTCATTTCTGATAAATGAACAGTATAAGCCTTTCTTCATTCCACTGGAATAACTCCATTCAACCAGGCATTCTTGTATATTTCACACAAAATATTCATTCCCCTATTTTTGTTACATTTATCACCCCTGCGTATACGTCATCATTTGCTGCATTTCCATTCTGCACCCTCTTCCCTTTTTCATAATTATTCTCATGCATATTACGGTGTAGTATCACGGTGCTATTACAGACCTGCTGGAGCTGTGTGTTCCTGTGGCGTGCCCGACGACCACGCCTCTTCAGGATGATGATAATGACAAGTGCGAGGATGATGGTGGCGAGGGCGGCGGCCAGCACCAGCATCATGGGTGGCACCAACCCTGCCACCCAACCTCCGCCCCCGCAACCGTACCGCCAGCCTTGCCCCCACTGCTGATCGCTTTGCCGCTGCCGCCTCCGCTGCTACTGGTGGCACGGCTGTCACTCCCAGACGGCACTCCTGAATGTATACTCGAGAAGGTGAGATGCACTGTTTATGAGGAAGTAAAAAGATCAGTGAGATATACACTTTATATGTGACGAAATAAGATTGTCTAAAATGCCAATTGTTCAAAGAAAGTGCGTCGAATAATAGCTTTTTGCTCCAATTATTCCCTGTTACCGTTTTTTCTTGGAAGATTCTGGAGAATAGCCAACGCACAACATATTAGGCTATTATGGAAAGCCATCAACAAGGACGATGACACTTTGGTCAATAAATTCACAGTCATTTATGGCTCAGTTCTAAAGGAATAGCTATTGATTAGTGGGTAAATTTCGAGGCTAAACAATAAACCTACTTTCGCTATAAATAGCCCGTACCAGCATACTCAGACACTTCACAGGTACACAGTGGAAATCAGTAAATCACAGTCACGGCTATTAATACTTCAGTTTTCTAATTATTTTATACACAAATTAATGTCAGATCAGGTTGGCATTTAACAGCAAGTCTATGCATACGTTTTCACAAGCATGCAGGAACATTGTCTCAGAATTCCTGAGGGCACGAAGGCCTCATGCCCGATATTCATCATCTGCCTAGTGAAGCCTGTTTAGCAGGTTTTACACGTTTCCATTTGCCACACTATTAGTCAGGTGGCTTAGTGATATTTTCGTTACACGGCTGATAAGAGCACCGAATTTGGTATGAGGCTTCCTTAGGGTCTAATGATGAATTTTAGAAGGGGTGCCCTTCGAAGTATATAAAAAAATATATAGATACCCTATGTTGCAGGTGGAAAAAGGGCATTTTTCTAAGATAATAATAATCGTGATTAGACGATATTGGTTGAAGATACATAAAGTTTGGTACTCCACACTTCTGAAAGGAAATTAAATTTTACATCTTTTTTATTCTATGCACTTTTTTGATCCGATTCACCGTTTATGAGACAATGAGGTTTTTTGAGTTTGTGAGTTAATTTTTTTTTAATTGTAATAAAACTACATTGGATAAAGATACATTAAATTTGAAACCACTGTTAGAAAGGAAATTAAATTTTGCATCTTTTTTTATTCGTGACACTTTTTTTTTTTAAATCTGATTCACCGTTTACGAGATATTGAGGGTTTTTTAGGTGTGGAGTAAATATTCCAGAAATTTTTCCCATATTAAAGATTATCATCATTATAGGCATTACATGGAAAGGAAATTGCGTTCTGTACTGTGATATTTTATTATTATTAAAACATCCATTAAAAATACATATTTTCACAAAAAAATGTACTAGACTAAACTTTTATAAAAAGAACTAGGCCTACAATCATTGTAGGGAAAGAATTTAGTTAAAATTAAATACAAACCATCTGAGTTGTTTTGGTTCACACACACACACACACACAACACACACACACACACACACACACACACACACACACACACACACACACACACACACACACACACACACACACACGCACGCACGCACGCACACACACACACACACACACACACACACACACACACACACACGCACGCACGCACACACACACACACACACACACACACACACACACACACACACGCACACGCACGCACGCACGCGTGCGCGCATATTTCATGACCCGATTGCGACTTGTCCTTTGGTCAACATATGGGTAGCCTTTGATATGGGCAGAAACTACAGGTTTTACCACATAAACTCCATTTGTGCAAGCCTCGGTGTGCCAATATCACAAGCATTACCTCTGCTCCATCCATTTTCAGGTTGCGACACAACCTGTGCCTTCAATGGCAAGGGTAAGAAGTCGGTTTGGCAGGCTTGGCAAGTTTATGAAGATGTGACAGAGACATTTGTGTATCTCACTGGTCATCCCTTCCAGTTGCTGGATGTCGAAGACGAACATTTCAAGAAGCTAGGGAGATTGACTGTCATACTGTATGACAGAACCAGCCCTTTGAGTTCAGTCAATGAAATGAGAAGGGAGCTCTTTTGTCAAAAGAATCAAGCAATGGACAGACTGCCACCCACCAGTGATGCGCTCCTGCAGCATGTCCACTGCGCAATGTATCAAGCAGGAATCTGGACGACCAGCAGACAAATACAGCTTGTGGTTCCTTCCCCACAGGATTTTGCCTGGACCAAGGTATCTGCATCATGGGTACCAGTTTGGATGACTTCCAGAAGTGTCCAGATCGTGCAGGGAACTGATCAAATGCTCCTGCAAAGAGGACTGCACCGTCTGCAAGTGTGATAAAGCAAATGTAGATTGTTCACCACTTTGTAAGTGCAAATGTATTAGATAAATAGACAATAGTCTAAAAAGGAGAGGCTGCCAGCATTGGGGGATACAATGCAGGCATTTGCCTCTTCGTTGCTGTGGGAGATACTGAAATGATTTCAACAAGTTTTCATAAACATCATAAAATACAATAAAAAAAATTTAAGTTCTTTCCCTACAATGATTATAGTTACTTTTATAAAATCTAGTCTAGTACATTATATGTGAAAATATGTATTTTTAATGGACATTTCAATAATAATAATAAAATATCACAGTACAGAACGCAATTTCCTTTCCATGTAATGCCTATAATGATGATAATCTTTAAAATGGGAAAATTTTATGGAATATTTACTCCACACCTAAAAAACCCTCAATATCTCGTAAACGGTGAATCAGATAAAAAAAAAAAGAAAAAGAAAAAAAGAAAAGTGGCACGAATAAAAAAGATGCAAAATTTAATTTCCTTTCTAACAGTGGTTTCAAATTTCATGTATCTTTATCCAATGAAGTTTTATTACAATTCAAAAAAATTAACTCACAAACTCAAAAAACCTCATTGTCTCATGAACGGTGAATCGGATCAAAAAAGTGCTTAGAACAAAAAAGATGCAAAATTTAATTTCCTTTCAGAAGTTTGGTATCAGATTTTATCTGTCTTCAACCAATATCGTCTAATCACGATTTTTATTATCTTAGCAAAATGCCATTTTTCCACATTCAGTATAGGATATCTATATATATATATATTTTTTTTCCGGAGGGCACCCCTTCTAAAATTCATCATTAGACTCTAAGGAAGCCTCATACCAAATTCTGTGCTCTTATCCGCCGTGTAATGATAATGGCAAAATTTGCCGCTAAGCCACCTGACTATATAAAGCGTAGCTTTCCTAATCCATCAAGGAAATGAATGACATTCAACTTGCAATGAACTCAGTGTTATTTTTGTGTCTTAGCACTGTCTCCTTCTGAAATGTTTGACCCAGTGTTCATTAGATTCACGGCCTTGGCAGTTATCTTGGAATATTTGTGTTTTTTAAAAGAGCTCTCTGCGCAGTGCCATACATGGTAGGAATAGGCATTCCATGTGTGATTTTTACCCTAATTTAAATGGAAACAGACTCTTTTAATATCTTCTGTTTCACCATTTGCACGCTTGCATGTAGTGTTTCTTAAAATAACAACATTATAAGAGAAATCTGGCCTAATTGCTAGTTTACACTGTTCGACTTTTCCGTTCACGAGCTTCATGCAAGTGCTTGCTCGGTGAGACTCTATGAATTATCCTAGTTATAAAAAAAATCAGAGTTGTCCAAGAATTTCATCCACCACTGCCTCTCCTGAACCAGGATGCTTATTATCTCACAATGCGCTTTAACAGCTGAATTTACTTGTCGCTTTACAGCTGTCACTTACCACAGACTAAGGAATTTTCCCACTGTGTTTATGCCAGCAGATGTGTATGCCTAAACACCAAGGATAGCTAAACTCGCCTCATATTCTTCAGATAATGATATGCATGAGTGGCATGGTGGAGTATCTCCTTGTCCCTTTATAACCTTCCTTGACGATGTTAGAACATTAACCGTAAGTCTACATTTTTTTTTTTTCTGAAGATGTTCACTAAGTATTTACTACTGAAGAAGAGATATTTAGCTGACAGACTTCTTGTCGCCCTGGAAACGTGCACTTCTAAGAACTTCAGTTAATCTGTGAAGCATCTGAAAAACAAAGTATGTATTGTTTATGAGAGGTGTCTACTTGAACAATTCTTAGAAACTACCAGACAAAAATGAAAACGGAAATTTTCTGATGGATCTCTGTACTCGAAAGGAATTTATAGCAACAACAGCCTCTCCTGCTTTACATGCTACAAAAAATAGGCTTGGTCAGTAGTGAAATAACAACAGAAGAAGTATGAGGAGCTGGTGTATATATTCCTGTGAGTATGGAAAAAGTCCAGTGTCGGAAAAACTGTTAGAACAACTGAAGGATGATTTACTGACCGTTTTATAACGATGTTAGCCATAAAGATATTCCGACGATGGAGGACAGAAAAAATGTGGGAGCTTCGGCACTGGACAATAGTACAACTGTTGTTCCACTGTGGTCACTTTCTTTTTAAAAGGGCATATCCGTCGCTTCTTTCCATGTGACGTATGCATGAACTCACCCTACCCAACCACCTCTCCTCACATACTTTGCCCACCCCACCGATTCACCCACCCATCTCTCCACCCTGCCTACCTGTCCGACGACCCATCTACTCACCCACGCTGCCCATCCCACCTCTCCACCTACCACACCCATCCACTTACTAGCCTTCACACCCGGCCACCAGGTACGTGCACACACACACACACACACACACACACACACACACACACACACACACACACACACACACACAATGCTCAAAACATAACACCCGCTCTCTCTTTGTATGCACGGGTGTAACAGGAATGGGTACAACAACCGGGCCTAACAGTTGGTCTATGGGCCGAATATTTCCCTTTGCCTTGTACCCTAGCTCCTGCCGATTGCTCTAGAAATTTAAATTACTTCATCCTTGCCTAACCCTCAACATTTGCACCTGGATTGGCTCAAAACGGATCAAATCTTTCATTTGACCTTACCCCGTGGCATTGGGATTTGGCCTTTTCCTTTGATTAATTGTTTTCCAAATAATATCCAAATCATATGCCTTTTTTTTTTGTCTTCCCATGAACCCTTCCACAATGACTGATGTAAAGCGTAAAAAAAAAAATAATAAAATCAATCTTGCCATGTGCTCCTGATCAACATTCGGTCAGTACCTTCGGTGATCTTTAACGTTTCGTCGAAGTTTTCTTCAAATAAGATCAGAACTGCTTTAATGTAGTTTTCAAACACAGACATCGGGGTCTTGGCCTACGACTCTGACTTTTGTTCTCGAAATCGAATCTATCCATTCTTGCTTTAACATGAACACTCTCCTAAAGTACTGAATTAGAAAATGAATTAGAAACTGTCGAAGTTGCTCTAACCCTGTGACTTTGACCCTTGACCCGTTGTTCTTAGAATCAATTGGTTAACTCACAGGTCGACCCTTAACGATTTCACCAAATTCAATTAAAATTAATTGCAAACCTTCTGAGTTGTGTTGGTTCATACAGACAGACAGACAGACAGACAGACAGACAGACAGACACACACACACACACACACACACACACACACACACACACACACACACACACACAAACACACACACACACACACACACACACACACACACACACACACACACACACACACACACACACACACACACACACACACACACACACACACACACACACACACCATCACGCACGCGTGCTGCAAGCAAAATATAATGTTCTCCCACTTTGTGAGTGGTTAAAAATAAAAAGTGTCATGAGTTGCAGCATTTATATATAAGTGTAAACCAACATGCTGTATGACAGTGCTTAAAATACAGGTTGTCAGGCAAATGTAAGCAATTAAGGAGGCAAGTGGTTACAGACTCACAGAGGTAACTAAGCTTGCTCTCATTACATATGAGAAAGTTACTAAGCATTAATATCTCCAGCAAATCGCCCCCCAAATAAACATATATTGCAAAAACGTGCTAAACATTTGTAAGAAACGCTGAAAAATACAAATAAACACATTTCTCTGTCTTGCTATATAACGTCTAAAATAGCAATTTGAGAAGTGATGGCTTTGAGACATTAGTTGCACCAGGAGAAGTAACTTGTGAAAATTTATATGAAGGTGAATCTGACGCAGAAATGTAACTCCTCGGTAGTTCAGTATAATCTCGGCAGGTCAAGGAGAGGGCAGATGGCAAGGAGAATAGTAAGATACTCGACACAGAAAGAAAACTTACTGCACTAATGTTTACAAATAGTTCTGTGCTGCTTAGGAATGCAAAGGAATATTCATTATTGTGGAAATATGCATAGGTAATGAAATTTTCAGGTGAACGTAAGGAATCTACTCGTTGCCTGCCAACGGCCGAAAACCCGCTTTTTTCGCGCTTTTCACGTTTTGAGCAGCAGAAGCATTACTAATGGGCGTAGAAAGCTCTGACTTCTTTAGGCGTAATTTTGGGGTCATTCCTTATCAGAGGTGTGCCATCCATTTTTCCTCTCTCTCCTCTGGTTTTCCAGGGCCGACCCTGCGAAGACTGACCTCAGTGTCCCTAGCAACCAGTACTGGTTTTTCAAAAATGCACCCCTACTTCTCCAGTAGGGAGGGGAAGGCCAAGAATGAGATGGAGGGATGGAGTGGAGAAGTATATGAGAGAGGGTGTGTGTGACCTGGAAGCAGGGCAGTGAAATGGTGAGGGACAAGGCAACATGGAGGCGATTTGTTTGGCCACCCCTTACGGGAAAAAATCTTCTGGCATGAGATAGATAGATAGATATACTTCCCCAGTGGCTCGATGGAATTGAATGCTTTTAGATATTGACTAGTACCGCAACTTACTATTGTACACCTATGTGCTACATTGGCCAGGTCAGGGGTCAAAGGTCATCAGATATGAAAATGGTGAAAATAGCTAAAATCACGATTATACTCGCACGAAATGCTAAGACTCCGGATATAATTAAGCCAGGGCCATGATTCTTGGGTGGAAGGTTGCACTGGAGTACTTCAATACAAAAATGGCATTGGATGTCGAAACTCTTCCAGTTGCTGGCAGCCCCACCTAGAAGTTGTACCTCTGGTAGGCCATTCTGCAGATTTCAAGTTCCCTAGCTCCACAGTGGGTGGATGGAATTGAATGAAAGTTTGCGTGCTTATAGACGTTAATGAGTACAACAAGTGTACTGAGTACATACATGACCTACATCTACCAGGTCAGAGGGCAAAGGTCAGCGAGTGTAGAAAATATGAAATGCGCTAACTTATGACCTTGCCCACGCAAAATGTTAAGGCCATGATTCTAATTGGGAATGTTGCACTAGAATACCTCCATATAGAAATTACTTTTAGTGTCGAAACTCACTTCCAGTTGCTGGCAAAGCTTGACTCGCTTAGAGCTGACCATTGTCGCCAACTGTCTTGTTTAATTGTGGCAGGCATTTCTTCCCTTCAGAATTTACCGATTCTAAATAAACCTGGACGTATGAACAGGCTATGACCTAGTTGTGTTAGCAAGGTTTTGGTTGGTAGGTAACTATCTGTCTAGCAACGACCAAACAGCCACCTTTTCGTACTTATCACGTTTTGACCTGTAGAAGCATTGCTGTGGAAAGATCTTACTTCTTTAGGCATAATCTTGAGGTCATTCCCCATTGGTCGTATGCCATTCATTTTTCCCCTCTCTCCTCTAGTTTTCGACTGGCAACTCTGTGAAGATTCGCCTCAGCATCCCTTGCAATCTTGTTTAACCCTTGTAAGGTAACCTGGGGTCTATTGGACCCCACGCTATTTTTCTTAATGTTTTTCATTTATTACCATAAGGTCTTGGGATCTGGTTTTCCCTCTGCCTTCCTTTCTAGTAGACTAGTTTAGGGAGGTGATGGGGTCAGTTCGGGATCTGGCTCTGTTTTCATGCTAAAGAGTCTTTGGGGTCCAGTGGACCCCAGGTTACCTAACCTGTGATTTTTTTTTTTTTCCATATATATATTCCATACCAAAAATCATTTATTATGACATGTGCTTTTCTTTCTTCTTAAAGATACATTGGCCATTAGTCTATAGCAGGCATATATAGAAAATTGATGGAACATACCAGTTTTGGTATGGCAGCCACTAATTTCAGTTGGTATAAAATTTGTCAATGTTTTTCATTTCAATTTTCCTGACAATAGTTCGTAATTTGTATTTTCACACATTTTGCACCAAATTGAAGGAAAAGGGCTACAGAAATTATGTACAAGTGATTGTTTGAATAAAGGTGTTGTAAATATTTTTGGTGATTTTCTAAAAACTGGGGTCTGGCAGACCCCGGATTACCTGATATGTTATTGGAGTAGTAGGGTTACCTTACAAAGGTTAATTGTGGCAGGCACTTCTACCCTTCAGAATTAACCATTTCGACTAAACCTGGACACTATGACCAGCCTGCAACCTAGTTGTGTCCACAAAGTTTTGGATGCTAGGCAACTACTCGTTGCCTAGCAACGGCCTACTTAGCCTCCCAGTGGTCATGTGTCCAGTAATTGTCGGGATCCAGTGGCCAGCTCCAGCACCATTTTGTCAGATTTGGAAAAATCAATTTTTTTCTTACCTAATTGAAGAGAAACGTTTGGTGAACCTGGCAATGCAATTTTTAGTTTCCCAAACCCATCCTCTGCATCGCAATGAAGCGCAAAAAAAAAAAAAAAAAATCGCAAAATGTTTGCATACACACTGGTGAAAACTAAGGAAATGAGTGAACAAAATCGCATTAATAAATATCCATATTTTCAACCCCCAAAGATTTCAATGTTGATGAAATTGTTTGAAATTACTAGATATGTGTATTACGAACAAAATCGGTGCATGATATGGGAGGTTTAATAAAAAAAATCATGAATTTTTCACAGTTTTTGATGTTTATTGTATTTATGCAAGTATCGAGTTATTTCGGTTCTCAGAGTGCTTTAGTTTGTGTCCAAAGAGAGGCGAGATATGGTATTTTTAGACTAACCAGATAAGGGTCCTCTTTTGTGTGCACAGGCTGAATTGCAATGGCCTGCTTAGTGCTGGCCATCGTCACCTATCGGCTTCTTATGACAAATTGTTAATTTCATATCGAACCTAGAGTACTTTATACAGTCTACGGGATTTTAACAGAATTACAGGTTCCAGCAAAAACTTTCGAAACAAGCTCATTCGTCGTCCACATGGAGAGTTTCGCGCTGTGAAACCGTCAAGGGAGGAAGGAGGGAGCAAAAGAAATGGCAGTGGTTGTAAGGTGGATGTGGCAGTGGTAAATAAAGGAATGGGTGAGGCTGGCTTGAATGTTGGTTAGCGATGAGACTGAAGCAGCGAAGTTTACTCGGTGCAAGTGGGTGTCTTAAGATTCGTTGTTTCAGTGCAGTGCATGTTAATTTCACAATATATATCGCGAATGAAAGTTTGTACATAAAAGAAATGGGTGGGATGAGTTGGCATTGTGGTGGTGGTGTGAAAGGGATCATGAGAGTATATGCTGCAAAAAGGAGTAGCAGTGAAGGTATATTAAAAACTTTTCTCCAACAAGAGCATGGATAATAGGTATTGCTCTCATATGCCTGTACTCTTGCAAAGCAGACAAAAAGGCGTCGTCATACTGACAAAGGCTAATAGAAAACATCTCTAAGATCTTAATTTATACAGTATTCCCTTAATCTGAATAAAATCGTCTAAAGGCAGCGTGAATTAAAAAAAATACGCTTAGAAAATCATACAGACAACAGTAATGGAAGCAAAGGTTACAATTATTTTTTGTTTGTCTACAAGCCAAATAAAGAACATTGCCACTTTACTGTTCTTCCAGAGTAATAGAGTCTTCCAGAATAACTGTATGTGTATCTATATATAACGCCAAACATTTAAGCCCAAAGTTCACTGAGGCAACAGCGACAGAAAAATCTACAAACACCCTCATCACCACACATGCCTAACCACACTGAATAATCTCCAACACCATCCCTCATGTACTGTACCTTTTCATCTGTTCCTCCGTTATCCTCCATGCTTGGTAGAGATATTCGTCATTTTGCAGTTTAAATGGCATAGCTTCTTGGTAGAATTATATATACTATTGCTCTACATTCCAAAATACTTTCTAACTAGTTCCAACTTTCACTGACATTCTTTTGTTCCAGCTCAGCATTCATAATCGAGGGAGGGCAGTTTTAGGCCAAGTTCTATCTATCTATCTATCTATAGCCCGACGCCCTAATCCCGCAAAGGGTGGCCGCAGACAAAACGCCTCCAAGTCACTCTGTCACCCACCATTTGACTCCCCTCCCCCCAACTCACCCCCCCCTCCCTCATATACCTCTCAACTCCATCCCTCCACCTCATCCTCGGTCTACCCCTCCCTCTCCCTCCCTCCACCTCACCCACATACACCCTCTTAGTCAGTCTTTCACTCTCCATCCTCTCCACATGTCCAAACCACCTCAGTGTATTTCTCCTAATCTTTTCAACCACATCCACATCTACCCCACAACGTTCCTTCACTTCTTCATTCGTCAACCTGTCCCTCCATGTCACTCCACATGCTCCTCTCAAGTAACTCATTTCCACTGCTCTCACTCTTGACTTGTTCCCCTCTTGCAAGGTCCACGCCTCGCTTCCATACGTCAGGGTAGGGATCACAATACCATCATGCAGAGACTTCTTAACTTCCATACTCACTTCCCTATTTCTCATCACTGCTTTCAGCATGCCTACAACCTTCCTTCCCTGCTGTACCCTTTCACGCACTTCATCCCCCAAAGTTCCATCCTTACTCATCACACTACCCAAGTACTTGAATGCACTCACATTCTCCATATCCTCACCATCCAACCTCACTGCACACTCTGTGACTTCATTCCTCTCAAACACCATAACTTTACTTTTGTTTACATTAACTTTCAGCTTCCTCCTCCTACACACTGTCCCAAATTCATTCACCAAACCTTGCAACTCCCATTCATCTTCACTCAACAATACTGTATCATCAGCAAACAGCAACACCGGAAGCTTCCAAATCTCACCCTCATTCGTTAGGGCCACCCCCACATCCACTGCCCTACCTTGTACCTCCTTTACGACCCCATCCATATATATATTAAACAGCCATGGAGACATTACACACCCCTGTTTCAGTCCCACATTGAGATCAAAGAACTCACTCAGCTCACCATCCACTCGCACCGTAGCCCTAGCTCCCTCGTACATACTCTTCACAGCACTCAACAATTTCCCCTCCACTCCATATATTCTTAATACCTTCCACATACCTTTCCTATCTATTGCTAAAATATATTGCATGACTACAAGTAACCGCCCCTGCTTTACCCTTGAGCCCGGAGACATCATTTGCTTTTTTTTTTATTTTTTATTTTTTTTTGTGACCTCAGAAAAAGTTTATTCAACCTATGGTAGATTTTTTCTGAGTGAAGAGGTTCGTGACAACTATGTTTTATCTCTCCAGGCCGAATCTTCTTGGCTCTTAAGCTAAATAACATCGTCTGCAGACAGTAATAATATACTCGGATCACAAAAAAGTCATAGTCTTGAAAGGGTAAAACACACACACACACACACACACACACACACACACACACACACACACACACACACACACACACACACACACCACTGTAATTTGTTGGAATGGAAAGGATTTAATCTATTTACGGAGTTCACCTCAATCAAATGGCGTTTTTCTTATGTTTCTCGTGGTACTTATGCTTTACTTTGGATTAATATTAATCATTTGATTTATCTGTCAGAGTCACGCGAGATTGATGTCATTCACCAACAGATTTATGCTTATGCAAATGAAAGGATGACGGGTTGTGCGGATTACTTAAGCCCCGTGAAAACTAATACCATATTTTTTTTAATGTTATATCTATGCATTTTTATTCAGCTTAGAAAATACTTTTCAAATTAAATGGCCTACGTATAGCCCTCGTTGACCTCTTTAGTGTTTGGTCGCACTTCTGTCCGAACGAAGATTATATAGTAGTAGCAAGAATTTAGCTGAAAAAGACTTAACCATGTTGAGAGACTTAAGAACTGGGAACTCGAGAGTGAAAAATTCTAAACAAAGTGAGGTACAAGGAGAGCTGCCAACAAAATGCAAAACGAACCGAGAATCCTGCTTGCAAGATCTTTTAAAAACACAGGTTAATAACCAAGGAGGAATGCAATTAGTGAAACGTCTTGTTAGCAGCATTCCTGACTCCGAGTTTTACTGCCGGCGTGACTTCCGAGTCGGTGAGGGTTGTTTTTTTTTATGCGAAGAAGGAACCAAAGGCCATGAGCCCGCAGTAACAATTCCTTCCAAGAGAAAAACAAAATACAATAGAGAGCCAAATTCAAGATCCGATCATTTTGAGATGCCTGGACACACTGCGTTTTAAAGACTGGAGATCATAGGCAGCAGGAAATACAAACAGAGGGAGACAGTTCCAGAGTTGACCTGTTGCATAAATGAAAGACTGGGAGTAACAGTTAACTCTTGCATTAGAGAGCTGGACAGAAAAGGGATGAGAGTTTGCTGCCAGACGGGTGCTACGCGCCCGTCTTAGAGGTGGAGGAATGCAAGCAGACAGTTCAGAGGAGCAGTGACCATTAAAGTAGCGATAGAAAAGAGATAAAGATGCAACAGTGCGGCGAAGAGACAGAGGTTGAAGGAGTCAGTAAGAGGAGGAGAGTTAATGAGACGAAAAGCCTTTGACTCCACCCTATTGAGAAGAGCTGTATGTGGGGAGCCTCCCCACACATGAGAGTTGTACTCCACACAGAGGTGGATAAAACCCCTGTATAGAGTCAGCAATTGTGCAGGGGTAAAGGAAGAGCGGATTCAACTTAGCACACCCAATCTCTTGGAAGCAGATTTTACAAGAATTGTAATATGATCTTTCCAAGATAAGTCCCGAGTAAATGAAACGCCAAGCATGTTCAGGGATGATGCAGGATTAAGCTGAATATTATTAAACATTAGTGGGTATACCTGTGGAAGATTTTGTCGGGTTGATAGTTGTAAGAACTGAGTCTTAGATGCATTAAAAACAACCATATTATTTTTACCCCAGTCAGAGATACGAGCCAAGTCAGACATTAGGTGTGCCATAGCCTCATCCCTTGTTTGTTGAAGTAACTGTTGAGATGGGCGTTGCGAGAACCGAATGGAAAGGTGAAGGGTGGAGTCATCAGCATATGAGTGGATAGGGTTAGATGTACAGCTTAGAAGATCATTGATGAATAAAAGGAAGAGAGTTGGTGATAGGACAGAGCCCTGAGGAACACCACTGTTGATAGATCTAGGAGAAGAACGATGGCCGTCTACAACAGCGGCTATAGAACGACCAGAAAGGAAACTATAGAAGAAGGCACAGACAGAAGGATACAAACCGCAGGAGGGCAGTTTGGAAATTAAAGATTTATGCCAGACTCGATCGAAAGCCTTTGAGATGTCAAGTGCAATGGCAAAGCTTTCGCCAAAGTCCCGGAAGGAGGATGACCAGGAGTCTGAAAGGTAGGTGAGAAGATCGCCAGTGGAGCGTCCCTGACGGAACCCATACTGACGATCGGAAAGAAGGTTGTGATAGGAAGGATGCCTTAAAATTTTTCTATTGAGAGTTGACTCGAAAACTTTTGAAATACAGGACGTTAAAGCAATTGGACGATAGTTGGAGGGTTGGGAGTGGTCACCCTTCTTTGGGACTGGCTGAATGAGAGCAAACTTCCAGCAAGAAGGAAAGGTACAAGTTGACAGACAAAGGCGAAAGAGTTTGCCTAGGCAGGGTGTAAGCACAGAAGCACAGTTCTTGAGAACAACAGGAGGGACCCCATCAGGCCCATATGCCTTGTTAGTAATGAGGCCAATGATGGCAGAAAATACATCAGCTGAAGAAATTTTAATGTCAGCCATGAGGAAGTCAGAGGGGGGAGGTGAAGGAACACACTTGCAGAATTGCAGAGGAAGTAAGAGTAGAATAGAAGAAATGGTGGCTATGTACTGTAAGGTGTGGATGAAACAGACGATGACTGAGATTAACTTATGGAAGAGCTGAACTGAGGTTAGTGTGGACAGTAAAACACAGTCACTTATAAAATGGACCGTGTAAAAGGAAAGCATTTAATATAAGAGTGTCGGTGGTTGTTCAGGTCTGAAGGCTCTCTTTTGAGGAAAAAAGCAGAAACAGTAACTTCTGAACCCGGAAAAGAAGTACCACACTTAATACTGACAACGACATGTTGAACAAGGCAAGGCAAAAGACAATACGTCAGCATGAAAAAAGCTAAACAGGATTATTATCCTCCACCACAAATTGTTGGTGCTGCTTCTACTGCTGCTATTGCTGCTGCTGTTGTTGCTGCTGCTTCTGCTGCTGCTGCTGCTGATGATGATGATGGTGACTGATTAGAAAGGTTTTGAATGTGTCTATGAATAGCGTTTCCCTACACTGATATACAAGTAATTACTGGCTATAAAGCAACAAACTTGCCTTCCAGATGCAGTGGAATAAAGTGAGTTTATAAAAAAAAGGTCATGCCGCTTCTTTCGATGAATCTGTTACGTTTGTTATCATTACAGTAGTCACGAGTACTTGTAATATATTTCGTCTCATTATGAAGTGTGCCCCATTTCATCATGCTTAGTTATAAACAAACAACAGAAATATGAATTTTTTTTTTACTGTAGTTGGTCTGTTGTACTGTAGCTCACAGACACTTTGTATAAAATACAGTATATATGAACAGTAACAACCAGTCCATTATTACACCTTCCAAAGCTTATGTTGATGTTTTTTTTGATGATATTGTTGCTGTTATTGTTGTTCGTGTTCCTACTGGGAAACATTTATATAAATCTTCAGTGCACTCGAACCAATAAACCGTAGAGCACCCATTTACACAGGGATATATCTCATGTCTTTCACCCATCTCCACAACTCTAGCTCATTCCACCAATTTCCTTGTCATCCACGTCTGATTCATTACATGCCTGTCCCCCTCCCCCCCCTCCCCAACACCCCGTCCCCCCGACATTTCCATTAATGGAAGATCTTCTCAACATGTCCTAATATACTCAAACCACTAATCCTACAACACCAATTTCTATATGACATACTTGCCTGTTTCAGACCCACCGCCCACCAGATTTTCAACCCATTCACCCATTCCTTTGCTCACCACGCCCATTTCATAAACTCCCATTGACTGTGGACGAACACCATTGCTAGGTCTCCGTATCAGAGTATAGAAAGCTATTGTATTTCCCCCATTTGTTTCTTCTTTCGTCCAAAATCGTTTTCAGCGTGGAGTTAGTTATTATTTCTTCTCTAGTTAGCTTCAAACACTGGGCAGTTATGCCTCGGGGCAATAGTCCTGGATACTTTGTTTATTTATTTAATGCAGGTCTTTTAATTGGATTTATGGGATCAAACGTCAGTCATAAAATAACGCAAACTTTGAGATGCAATGTTTTTCCATGTTCATTAATCCTTACATCAACTTGCATAGAAGCATGTCAGTGTACTGTAGCTGTGTGGAAACCATCTTGCATTCTCTTGAGAACGTTGGCAATCTTGCAGTTTCATTTTGATCACCAGACAATTTTTTTTCAACACAAGAAAGCTACTTGGTGATAAATGGGTTATTGATAACTGTATCTAACACTATACTTGCAAAAGCATGTCTTAAAATAGTTTGGATATAGCAAGAATAAACTACAGAAGACTTCCTCAGACTGAAGCTTTTATGGCTTTGATATTCAAATATTCCTTGTGAACGTAAAACATTCACCAGAAAACAGTTTACATACGAGAATTTCCTTAGGACACTTACAAGATGTGCTGCCTAACGGAATCCCAATTCAATCTCCTCGAAATTCCCCTTCTACTCCACGAATAGGATAAGTCATTACCCACTTGGGAATTTCCAGCAAACTGTAATCTTATTTTTTACATAACCGGATTACATCGCCCCCTGTGGCGGGGGGGACACAATCTGGCCGCACTATGGGGTGGTACTACTACTCTGCGGCCAGGTTGTGTTAGGAAGAATACTGCAACCGTATTTCCTGCGTGTCGTAAAAGGCGACTAAATGGGGCAGGGTGAGGGGACTAGGGACCCCCTCCTCTGTTTTGTAGTTCCTAAAAAGAGACAGGCCAGAGAAAGGGATGGGGGATGGAGTTATCCCCGTACCCTGAAGATTGGGTCTATGAATGTGCGTGAATGTCGTACGATTGAGGCTAAAAGGGAGGAGATTGGGAGAATGTTTGTGAGAAGAAAGTTGGATGTGTTAGCTTTAAGTGAAACGAAGATGAAAGGGAAGGGTGAGTCTATGTTTGGAAGTGTGAATGGAAGATTGTCAGGTGTTGATAGAGGAAGGGCAAGAGAAGGAGTGGCCTTGTTAGTGAGTCCGGAAGTACAGCAATGTGTGATTGAATGGAAGGAGGTGTCATCGAGACTGAGGTGGGTGAAAGCGAAATTTAAACGTGAGTTGTGGGTGTTTGTGAGTGCATATGGGCCTGGTAGTGAAAGGGATGAAGAAGAGAGGGAGTCTTTCTGGAATGATTTTAATGAGTGTCTGCAGAGTTTTGGAGCGAATGTGAATGCGGTAATGATGGGAGATCTGAATGCTAGAGTGGGAATGTAGCAGTTGAAGATGTAGTTGGTATGCATGGTGTGCCTGGAAGAAATGAAAATGGGGAGCGAATGATAGCGATGTGTGTTGAGCGAGAGATGGTGATTGGGAATACGCTGTTTGAGAAGAAAGATATTTATAAATATACATGGGTGAGACAGGAGGGTGGAAGGGTTGTTGATAGAGCTTTGATGGAGTATGTGGTTGTGTCTAGGAATGTAATAGGAAGATTGTTGGATGTGAGAGTTCTGAGAGGGGAGGGTGGAGGTATGTCTGACCACTACCTGGTGGAGGGAAAGTTAAGAGTAGGTAAGAGATGGGTGAGAGCTAGAAGGGTTAGGTGTGGCAGGGAGGTTTTGAAAGTGAGTGAGTTGGATAAAAGAGAGAAAAAGATAGAGTATCAGGAGAAATTGAAAGATGAGTGGAACGCAGTGAAAGATCGGGAAAATCGCAGTGTGGAGGAGGAATGGCAGTTATTTAAGAGTGCTGTGGTGGGGCATGCAGAAGAGGTGTGTGGTGTGAGACGTGTGGGTGGTGGTGTAAGAAAAGGAAGTGAATGATGGTGCGAGGAAGTAAGTATGGCTGTGGCTGAGAAGAGACGTGCATTTGAAGTGTGGCTGCAGAGGAAGGATATGTCATATGAGAGGTATAAGGAAAAGAGGAATAAGGCGAGAAGGGCTGTGCGTGATGCTAAAGTGGCAGCAGATGAGAGATGATGTAGGCAGCTGACAGAATTTTCAACAGAGTAAGAAAATGTTTTGGAAGGAGGTGAAAAGGGTGCGAAAGGGAGAGTCTGGGAAGGAAGAACGAGTAAAAGCAGAGGATGGAAGGATGTTAATTGAGACGGATGCAGCAAGGAAGAGATGGGCAGAGTATTTTGAAAGATTGTTAAATGTAGAGGAGGAAAGGGTGGCTGAGCTTGTGGCGGATGGAAGGGTGCAAGGAATAAATGTGTTGGGAAAGTTGAATGATTCTTTGATCACGAAGGAGGAAGTGGAGAAGGCAGTAAAGGAGATGAAAACAGGGAAAGCTGCAGGTATGGATGGGTCTGCTATGGAATGCCTGAAGGGTGGTGGAATGACTATTGTTGACTGGTTAGTAAGATTGTTGAATGTGTGCTTTGTGAAAGGTATGGTGCCAGTTGACTGGGCAAGTGCTTGTGTGGTCCCGTTGTATAAAGGCAAGGATGACAAGTATGAATGTACTAGCTTTAGTGGTATAAGTCTGTTGAGTGTTGTAGGTAAGGTGTATGGTAGAGTGTTAATTATGAGAGTTAGAGAGGGTACAGAGGGAGTGATTGGTGATGAGCAGTGTGGCTTTAGGAGAGGGAGGGGATGCGTGGATCAGGTGTTTCCGGTGAGACAAGTGTGTGAAAAGTATTTAGCGAAAGGCAAGGATGTGTTTTGGGCATTTATGGATTTAGAGAAAGCGTATGATAGAATTGATAGGGAGGCTTTGTGGACTGTTTTAAGATTGTATGGACTTGATGGTAGGTTATCAAAAGGGGTGAAAAGTTTTTATGTAAATAGTAGAGCGTGTGTAAGAGTGGGAAATGCTGTGAGTGATTGGTTTCCTGTGAGAGTGGGGCTGCGACAGGGATGTGTGATGTCGCCTTGGTTGTTTAATATTTACATGGATGGTGTTGTAAGGGAGGTGAATGCAAGAGTTTTAGGTGGAGGTCTGAGTCTGGTGAATGTTGATGGTGGAGAGTGGAATGTGAAGCAGCTGCTGTTTGCAGTTGATACTGCACTGGTGGCTGATTCAGAGGAGAGATTGAGACAGTTGGTAGAGGAGGTTGGAAGGGTGTGTGAAAGGAGAAAATTGAAAGTAAATGAGAATAAGAGTAAAGTGATGAAGTGTGCGAGGTTGGTAGATGGTAGGGGGATGAATATAGTTTTGAATGGCGAGTTGCTTGAGGAGGTAGAGTGTTTTAAATATCTAGGGTCACACGTTGCTGTGGATGGAAGAATAGATGCAGAAGTGAAGTTTAGAATAGATGAAGTAGGAAAGGTGCTGGGAGGAATGAAAAAAGTGTTTAGATGTCGTTCGCTTAGAATGGATGTAAAGAGAAGGCTGCATGAGGGTGTTGTGGTACCGACTGCATTGTATGGGGCTGAAACATGGAATATGGGTGTAGCAGAGAGGAAAAGTTTGAATGTAATGGAGATGAGGTGTCTGAGGAGTATGAGTGGAGTGACGTGTATGGATCGAGTGCTGAATTATGAAGTGCGAAGGAGAACTGGAGTTGTTCGGGAGATGGCTGGTAGAGTTGAGCAGAGGGTGTTGCAATGGTTTGGGCATATGGAGAGAATGGATAATGAGCGATTGGTGAAAAAGATAACTAGATCTGATGTGAGAGGTGTAAGGCTGAGAGGAAGACCACGAATAGGATGGATGGACAGTGTGAAGAGAGCGCTGGATGCGAGAGGGATGTCTGTTGAGCAAGGAAGAGTGGCTGTGTGTGACAGAAATGGGTGGAGAGAAATTGTGAATGAATAAGTGATGACGCAGCCCTGAGGGGATATTCTCCCGCATTTGGTCTGATCAGCTATTTCAGGTCATGTGCGGGTAAGGGGATGAGTCTGTTATGATGTGGCAGGGGTAAACCAGCTCTGCTGTCGGGCCCTGCTGCGGATGTCACTGATTGCATTGCGCAGTTGACCCTTGTGCAGTGTGGTGCGGTGAGGATCTGTCCGTTCTCCCCTTTGGGGCTAAGATGCGAATGAATGTGTTTGAATGGATGAGTAAATGGGGAGTGTGTCGTCCTGTCTCGGCTACCTCCTTTTCCTTGGGGGAAGCAGCCTAAGTATATAGATAGATAGATAGATAGGATTACATCACTGAAAAAAGCACAGTGTGTATATTGTTCAAAGTTTTTTTTTCTTTTTACAGAGACCCACTAATGACTGTTCCCGGCTGAAAAGTAATAAAATTGTTAACCACCTGTATTCTAGGTGGTTAACAATTTTCTCTGGCACCTATTCATTGACAGCTCAATTCTGCATATGTTACGGTCGGGGACGAAAGTTTGTCTGCTATATCACTTATTCTAATTTTCACTTTCTTCTTCCTTGTATTCCTCAGCTGAATGAGGCTTAGTACCCATCTCTGCCCATATTTGATTCTTTTTTACACGTATACCTCGAGGAAAAAAGCTGATTGACAAGCCCCAGTCTTGAAGTAATTATATTAGAATTATAAACGAACTCGTGTTCTTTAATATGTATAATTAATTAATCTCTGGCATGTTATTGAAACAGATTTGCCAACAAACTGCCAAGAAAGGGGTAAAAGAAAATCTACAAAATCGTAAAGACCCCGGATTACAAATGATCGTTGTTGTCTGTAATTATGTGAAATATCTGTATATATTTATTTATTTATTTTCTTATTATTTATTCACTCGTAAAATGTCTCGCCGCTTCGAGTATTCACCTTATTCTCATTCACTTTACAAAATCCCATCCAACACCACACATTTATAACCATCCTTCTGTGATCCTCCCACACAAATCTTTTACCCTCTTGCTAATACTCATATTGTCCTCACTTCCTGTCCCTCACCACACACCATCCTGTCTGCCCCCTACCACACAACACCCACTCCCTCGCCACACACCAACCAGTCCCTCACCACATACCACCTAGTCCCTCACCATACACCACCCTGCTCCTTACCACACACCACATTGTCCTTAACAACACACCACCCGGTCCATTATCACATACCACCCTGTTCCTCACCACAAATCATTCTATACCCCAGAACACATCTCACTGCCTCGAATCCTAGACTGTCCCTCACAACACACTATTTTTTTTCCCAGAAACCTACCTTTGCCCCTCATCACACGTCATATCGCTACCACAAGCCCTACACCTTCGTCCTACACTTTTCTCGCTATCACATACTTTACACTGCCTTTGTACACTGTGCTCTTACACTGTCCCTATCCCCTCGCCATCCAGTTACTACAAACCCTAATCTTTATACGCAGTCCCCCACCGCACACCATCCCGGTTCCTCCTTCATCTTCGGAATTCTTCTGAGGGGTCATAAAGCGGGGTAGTGCTATCCATCACACCTCCTCCGTCATAACACTATATATAAAACTGGCGTCGGGGGTTATCACTTCTCCCTTTTGTGCTCAGCTCCTTCCCCTTCCTCTCTTGATGTTTCCTCCGGCCACTTTCTGTTTCTCTCTGTGTCGCTGATCCACCGCCTTCTCTGTTTATACCCCTATTCCGTCCATCTTACGCCTGCCACACTCTCCCCCTGTTTCCTCCATTCCTGATGCTATTACACGTTGCCTCTCTTATTGTTTTCCTGGTCGCTCATTCCCACCCCTGTTCCATCATTCTGTCGCTTCCTCCTTCATATATTCCATCTCTTTGTCCTACATTTCTCCGTTGTGTCGCATATTATATTCTATATCACCTCACTTTTGCCACAACCTTCTTCATATATTCCTTCGTTTTGTCACATCCTTTCACATATTCCTTCGTCCTGTCACATCCTCCTTTATATTCCTACTTTTGTCGGTTCATCTTTCATTTATTCCTGCGCCCATTCCTACACCCAGTATTTCCGTCGCGTCCTTCTGTACATATTCCTGTTTCCTATTCATTTCCACTATATCACAGTTTCCGTTATCCATCCCTTCAGTCTTTCGTATGTCTATCCTTTCACGTTCTATCCCATTTATATCCTAATTCTTTCCAATCCTTCAGGGTTTTGTCGCATCCTTATTCGTTATATTCCTCCTTTCTCTCCTATATCCTTTCATTCCCTCATTCTCCAGCCACGCACTCCCAGAGTCTCTCCTGCCACGCCACTGAATTATGGGATATGCCACGCTAACGACGATAGCACAGACAACGTGTAAAGGTGTTGACAGAGGTATAGTAAGATATATGTGATGAATGCTTCACACGAGGAGTGGCTGATTGTGTGAACTATGTATTGTAGTATGCGTGATATACTGATGGGTCTTAAGGGTATATATTCTCTCTCTCTCTCTCTCTCTCTCTCTCTCTCTCTCTCTCTCTCTCTCTCTCTCTCTCTCTCTCTCTCTCTCTCTCTCTCTCTCTCTCTCTAATATCTGTAATGTCAAGTTTGGTGTGTTAAATGCCTGAAAGACATGAATTTGACAATTATTAAGTGAGGGAATGTTATATATGGGTGAGACAGGAGGGTGGAAAGATTGTTGATAGAGCATTGATGAACTAGGTGGTTGTGTCCAGGAATGTAATAGGATGATTGTTGGATGTGAGAGTTTTGAGAGGGGAGGGTGGAGGTATGTCTGACCACTACCTGGTGGAGGGAAAGTTGAGAGTAGGTAAGAGATGGGTGAGAGCTAGGAGAGTTAGGTGTGGCAGGGAGGTTTTGAAAGTGAGTGAGTTGGATAAAAGAGAGAAAATGATAAAGTATCAGGAGAAACTGAAAGTTGAGTGGAAAGCAGTGAAAGATCAGGAGAATGGCAGTGTGAAGGAGGAATGCAGTTGTTTACGAATGCTGTGGTGGTGCATGGGGAAGAGGTGTGTTGTGTGAGACGAGTGGGTGTTGGTGTAAGAAATGGAAGTGGATGGTGGCGCGAGGAAGTAAGTATGGGTGTGGCTGAGAAGAGATGTGCATATGAAATGTGGTATGAGAAGTATAAGGAAAAGAGGTATATGGCGAGAAGCGTGATGCTAAAGTGGCAGTAGATGAGACGTGAGGCAGGCAGTTTACTGAGAATTTTCAACAGAGAAGGAAAATGTTTTGGAAGGAGGTGAAAAGGGTGCGAAAGAGATAGTCTGGGAAGGAAGAGCAGTAAAAACAAAGGATGGAAGGATGTTAATTGAGATGGATGCAGAAAGGAAGAGATGGGCGGAGTATTTTGAAAGACTGTTATGTGTAGAAGAGGAAAGGGAGGCTGAGATTGTGTCAGAAAGGTGCCAGGAATAAATGTGTTGGGAGAGTTGAATGATTCTTTGATCACGATGGAGGAAGTGCAGGAGGCAGTAATGGAGATGAAAACAAGGAAAGCTGCGGGTATGGATGGGTGTGCTGTGGAATGCCTGAAGGGTGGTGGAGTGACTATTGTTGGCTGGTTAGTAAGATTGTTGACTGTGTGCTTTGTGAAATGTATGGTGCCAGTTGACTGGGCAGGTACTTGTGTGGTCCCGCTGTATAAAGGTAAGGGTGATAAGTATGAATGTACTAGCGTTAGGGGTACAAGTCTGATGAGTGTTGTAGGTAAGGTGTATGGTAGAGTGTTAATTAAGAGAGTCAGAGAGGGTACAGAAGGCGTGAGTGGTGATGAACAGTGTGGCTTTAGGAGAGGGAGGTGATGCGTGGATCAGGTGTTTGCTGTGAGACAGGTGTGTGTAAAGCATTCAGCGAAAGGTAAGGATGTGTTTTGGGAGTTCGTGGATTTAGAGAAAGCGTATGATAGAACTGATAGGGAGATTTTGTGGACTGTTTTAAGATTGTATGGACTTGATGGTATATTGCTAAAAGGTGTGAAAAGTTTTTATGCAAATAGTATAGCGTGAGTAAGAGTGGGAAATGCTGTGAGTGATTGGTTTCCTGTGAGAGTGGGGCTGTGGCAGAGATGTATGATGTCGTATTGGTTGTTTGATATTTATATGGATTGTGTTGTAAGGCAGGTGAATGCAAGAGTGTTTGGTGAAGGTTTGAGTCTGGTGTATGTTGATGGTAGAGAGTGGAATCTGAAGCAGCTGCTGTTTGTGAATGATACTGCACTGGTGGCTAATTCAGAGGAGAGATTGAAACAGTTGGTAGAGGAGTTTGGAAAGGTGTGTGAAAGGAGGAAAATGAAAGTAAATGAGAATAAGAGTAAAGTGATGAAGTGTACGAGGTTGGAATATGGTATGAGGATGAATATAGTTATGAATGGTGAGTTGCTCGAGGAGGTAGAGAGTTTTAAGTATTTAGGGTCACATGTTGCTATGGATGGAAGAATTGATGCAGATGTGAAGTTTAGAATGAATGAAGTAGGAAAGCTGCTGAGAGGAATGAGAAAAGTGTTTATATGTCGTTCGTTTAGAATGAATGTAAAAAGAGGGCTGTATGGGGGTGTTGTCGTCTGACTGCGTTATATGGGTCTGAAACAAGGAATATGGTTGTAGCAGAGAAGAAACATTTGAATGTAATGAAGATGAGGTGTCTGAGGAGTATGTGTGGAGTAACGCATATGGATCGATTGAGGAATTATGAAGTGCGAAGGAGAACTAGAGTTGTGAGGGAGATGGCTGGTAGAGTTGAGCAGAGGGTGTTGCGATGGTTTGGGCATATGGAAATAATGGATAATGAGCAACTTGTGAAAAAGATAACTAAATCTGATGTGAGAGGTGTAAGACTGAGAGGAAGACCACGAATAGGATGGACGGCCAATGTGAAGAGAGCATTGGATGCAAGAGGGATGTCTGTTGAGCAAGGTGCGTGAAAGAAATGATTGGAGAGAAATTGTGAATGAATAAATGATGACGCAGCCCTGAGGGGATATTCTCCCGCATTTGGTCTGATCAGCTGATCAGGTCAGGTGCGGGTAAGGGAATGGGTCCATTATGATGTGGCAGGGGTAAACCAGCTCTGCTGTCGGGCCCTGCTGCGGATGACACTGATTGCACTGTGCAGTTGACCTTTTTGCGGTGTAGTGCAGTGAGGATATGTCCCTTCTCCCGCTGGGGCTATGATGCGAATGAATCTGTGTGTGTGTGGATGAGTAAGTTGGGAGTGTGTCGTCCTGTCTCAGCTACCTCCCTTTCCTTGGGGGAAGCAGCCTAGGTATAGAGAGAGAGAGAGAGAGAGAGAGAGAGAGAGAGAATGTTTCATTAAATATTGTGTGCAGCTGAGCCAAGAACAGAGAACAAATAAATAAATAAAGCCATTAGTGGAGTGCGAAAATCCTGGCAATAAGAAAACCGGCCTGGAACACGACGGTTTCAGGAAAGGAAAGGTTGGTGGGGTTAGGCGAGGACCTTGGTCTGGGAAGAGAATGGCTTTCTTTCCACTTTATATTTTTTCTGTATTCAACTTTCGAAACGGACTTGAGGATCTGTTCCCTGAGGCTCAGCAGTACTACTCCGTTCCATATACCTTTACATATCACCAATTCGGCACCAACATACAACGCCCATATTATGTACCATCTAAGACAGGGCGGTCCCATGTATGTTTATATCCTTTTTACTCCATCTTGGCCAAAAACTACCATTGCGTTAACTTGAATGCAAAGTTGTAACAATATAATAACGTATATTTCTGCACTAGTTGTGACGAAATGCTATGGAAAGGATACAGAGTCGCAGTATTGTTTTATCAACCACTGGGACACGTGAAATAAGCTGCAAAAGGAGGAATATCTGACCCAAGAAACAGTAAAAAGGGTCTGATTTAATGGCATCAGTGGAGTATATAACACTTTGGTGGGTCTTGTAGACTATAAGTAAAATTTATCTTGAAATATATTTTTTAAAAATGTTCCCTGTCTCTGTCTGGGATCGATTTCGCGTCCATTAAGACAGCACACCACTTCTTCAATTACATGGCCACCACCTCCCCTTGGCAGGGGATAAGGGTTTGGTAATGCGTGAGGGCTTCGTAGGTGGAGGCAAAGAAACTGAACATGGAGTAAGGACTATGAAGGCAACTGCAAGCCAAGAAAAGAGTGCGAGGGGAATTATGGAAAATTGGAGTAACTGAGCTTTAATCTGGAACACTCGATAAAGTAACAAATGGGAAACCACCGAGACGCGAAATATATGAGCAGTTCTACAGCCAAAAAGACAAGTAAGAGTGGATGATGAGAGATGGGAGAGGAGAAATTACAAACACTAAATGCAGGTGCGTAGGGTGGTTGGAGTGTGTTGACGTTAAGAGCATGCAGTATATGATGTTAAAAACCTGCACGGATAACACGGTGGCGAGCAAATACTCTTAGCTGGATGTTTCCATAACAAGATCTGAGAATTATGAGGGCAGTTCTTTGGTAATAAAGACTTTCGGTTCGTTACGCTGTGCACACCGTGGTGAGATATAGTTGCTGTGCTCAAAATAACATCCACTATATATTATCCTAAATTTGTCGTAGTCTACCTCCATTTGTACCAAAAGACTAACAGTAAAATAAGGTGATAGTAAAGGAGTGCTATGGAAAGGTTATTTTTGTTGTTGTTGTTGTTTAACCCCGGTCAGTTCGGCGAAGCAAACCCCTCGACCTCAAGTAAGCAACTGCTTCTGTAGGGTCATCCTACAGGTACAGTATAGAACATGCACCATGCAGGGATTTAGCTCCCTCTTGTGGAAGACAGCG
>NC_137023.1:26126756-26144256 GCF_032717465.1 Coenobita brevimanus | reverse complement strand
TCAGCAGTCCTCTCGTTAACAAAGATCCACGTGTAACACACGTGACACACCCCTGATACACCATTTTTTAGTAAAGAGATAGTTGATGGAGACAAGCGACCCTAGAGAGAGGTCGAGACGGAGATTAGCCTTAGAACAGAAAGAGAGAGAGATAGCGAGACAGTGAGGTAGTGCTACCCGGGACTTATACTCTTTCCACGTGAGAGACCTGGTTTAATATTTCCTAAGACAAATAAAAATAGTCCCATACTATTCTTTACCTCTCCCGTCACTACATGACATCTGGTGGGGAAGCTACTTGGCAAGATATAAAAGTCAGCTCGAGACTACAAGTTCAAAATATACTTCTGCTACAACTAAAAAGTCTTTATGACAATCTCTACTAGACAGGTGCAGCCACTGTGAGATACATTGCCTGTATCGTCCCGACTTTGGTCGAGATAGGCCGGTCCTGCAGTGGATACTCAAACGGCTGATGATGATGATGATGATGAAGATCTATATATATATATATATATATATATATATATATATATATATATATATATATATATATATATATGAACATAAACCACTTCAAGCTAAGCAGAACTTCCAAAACTTTCCTAGCTACACAACTTAAATATAAAACGTACATACTATCGTTGACACTGGGATGAAGAAGAAATCAAAGCGCCGTTTTTGGGCAATGAGCTAAGTCTGCTTTTGTACAGTAAATTTTCAAACTTCTAAACCTATTCTTACGTCCATGCCTCAGCACGCTTCACCATTGCCATCCAGACACGCTCCAGCAGTTCCATGGTATTCCAAATCGTTTGGCAGTTTTCGCCAATTAAGGGACGCAGTTCATCTGTTGCTAGGGTCTATTTTCAGTCTGATGCCGAGTTTCGTTATACATACATACATACCGGTATATATATACATATATATATATATATATATATATATATAGACAAGAGCGCGAGCTGGCTGGATGAATATTGTGAGGAGAAGCGCATGATCAGGGATTTGCCACCCCTTTTTAACGTGACATCGTCCGGACTGACTCTATCGGATACGTTTATGTGAACCTACAGCATGTGGTGAATGTTTTTGGCGTATCAAATAGAGCCAGGATTCCGGGGGCTTGAATTGTGAGTGACTGAAAGCGTGGCCCATTGGATTGGGAAAATTTGGCTTGTCTGAACGTTGCTACTCCTCACCCTGCCCTATGGTAGGAAAGGAGGTCCGAATGGTGATGAATGGTATATATAGATAGATAGATAGATAGATAGATAGGTATATAGATAGACAGATAGATAGATAGATAGATAGATACATACATACATACATATAGATAGATAGATATAGATATATAGAGATACTGTATATCGGGGGTCTCCAAACTTTTCAATGTAAGGGCCACATTATATATTTCCCACATTTATGCGGGCCAAAGGAAAAAAAAAAGAAAAAAAAAACAAATCAGTGCCAGTAATTTAATTTCCTCAAATATTAGAGTATAAACATGGAAAAATTAAAACATATCTTGTTGGAAAAAATCAGGGTAAACTAAATAGATTCCTGCCTTTAGTTTTATGCAACCAAATTAGTGTGACGAATGATACTGTCGTTTTGACTTCAAAATTTCATTGAAATCAGGTTCCAGATTAGATGAGCCAATTGTAAGAATTGATTTCAAATGATCATCAGACAAATTTGCTCGATAGTTAGATTTCACATACTTCATTTTGGAAAATGTTTGTTCACACAAGTATGTTAGTACCAAAAATGGACACAAAAAACTACAAGCAAACTTTATCAAATTTGGAAATTGATCTGGCTGCAGGCATTTATAAAAAACTCAATCAGATTTCCTTCTCTAAGTACTTATCTTTCAGTCTGTCATCTGCCTGGAGATCAATAATTTCCATTTGAAATTGAGTTGGAAGATTTTCAGCATTGCAGTCAAATGGATTATGAAAGAGCCTGATTTCATTTGCTTTGGCATCAAGGTCAGCAAATCGCTCCTGGAAACTGCTTTTCAAATCTGAAATTATTTCATTTGCAAATGAAGAAGGAAATTCAACTTTACTTTCTGCATGAAATTTTTCACAACATGGAAAATGAGCAGAATTCTTAACTTTCACCTGGCCTTCAAGTAGCGCAAGTTTTGCTCTGAATGCCTTGACATGAACAAAGTAGTCACTGATCAAATTTGTTTTGCCTTGCAACTTCAGATTCAATTGATTCATATGACCCGTCATATCTGCAAAAAATGCCAATTTCCAAATCCATTCACATTCTGATAATAATGGCTGAGGTTTATTTTTCTCTGTGAGAAATAAATCAATTTCTAATCTGAGCTCAAAGAAATGCAGCAAAACCTTTCCACAACTAAGCCATCTAACTGCTGTATAATAAGGCAAGTCAACAAACTCAGCATCAATTTCTTTCAAGAAATTACGGAACTGGCGATGGTTGAGTGCATGAGATCTAATGAAATTAACCACAGAAACAACAGGTTTCAAGGGACACAAGACATATCAACATATTTTAGGCACAATGCTTGTTGATGGATAAGGCAATGCAGAAAAATGGGTTTTGAGAATCCTCCAACCTCACAAGCTGTTGTAATTTGCTCAACCAAACCCTTCTTTGTCCCAGACATATTCTTTCCTCCATCAATTGTCACACACTGCACTTGTTTCCATTCCAGGTTATATTCTGTCATAGTCTTACTTACTTCATTGAAAATGTCCTCTCCAGTTGTTGTGGTGTGCATGCTGTGAACTGATGCTAATTCTTGGGTCACATTATATTCACTATCAACACCACGAATGAATACTAAGAGCTGAGAGGTATCACACACATCAGTTGATTCATCCAACGCAAGAGAATACGAACAAAATCTTTTGTGTTTTTCCTTTATTTGCCCGAATTATGTCGCCTCCTAAATCTTCAATTCTACGAGCAACAGTATTTGACCCAAGACTTATCATTTTGAAGAGGTTTACTTTTTCTGGACATACCTCTCCTGCTGCTTCCACTACTACACTCCTTTTATGATACTACTCTATCAGTGAAAGGTTTTCCTTTTGTGGCCAACACATAGGCAACTTTGTAACTGGCTCTAGTTGAAGTTTCATTTTCAGATTTTTTCTTACTGAAAACAGCTTGTTGAGAATGCAGACTGTGCTGAAATGATTCAAACTTTTTAGTGCGTTCTGCTCCTCTGTGATGTGAGAATAACTTGAGCCATGTTTAGATTCATAGTGTGCCGACGAATATTGTATTCCTTCAGAACAGCAACACTGTCTCTACATATGAGGCATAAAGCTTTATCATTTGCTTTCCAAAAAAGTACTTTATCTTCCATTCGTCATTGAACTGACGACACTCACTGTCCACTTTTCTTTTCTTTCCCTTTTCCATATCTGAAAATAGAAAAGAAATAATATCAACAAAAAATAACAGCAAAAATATTCCCACAACGTGCATTTCAGCAACACTACGCTTACTCTTCTCTAACCACACACCACGCAGTCCATGACAACACTGCCTGCAACACGTCATCAGCGATCAAACCCTATCAACACCTCAGTTCACTCACCCCCACGCTTTCTCTCACACAACCACACAGAATACAGCGAAGCCCCACTCGCCCTCCATCCCCACAATATACAGTTATACACAACTGATTGGTTGTAATGTTCAGCACATACCTACCAGAACTAGTATCTGTGCGTCACACTATCGAGAAAGAGGGAAACTGACTCGGGCTGAGCGCCACCAGTCAGCAGCCCCAGCTTTGAATAATTCAGCGATGCCAGTTGTGCGATAATTATTTTTTCAAGGCCACCACACAGGGATTTGTTTGGCGGGCCGGATGAAATTATGTGGCGGGCCGGATGTGGCCCGCGGGCCATAGTTTGGAGAGCCCTGCCGTATATCATCATTAGCCTTTACAAGTCCAGTGCTGAACAAAGGCCTCCCCCAACCTTCTCCTCCATTTCCTTGACTGAGCCAATCTGCCACGTTTTCCCTGCAAATTTCTCTATCTCATCTCTCCACCTCCTGTCTGGCCTTTTTCTGCTACGCTTGCAATCTCTTGGTGTCCGGTCACTCAGCCTCCTGCTGCCTCGGTTATCTCTTATTCTTGTTACATGGTTTGCCCACCTCCATTTCTGTTTTTTTTTTTTTTTTTTTAACTTCTGTTAAATCTTTGACTTTAGTCTGATCTCTTATCCAAGTTGATCTTTTCCTGTCTCTTAAAGATATTCCTAACATTGACCTTTCCATTACTCTTTGAGAACGGATTATTTGATTTTCCATCTCTTTTTCATTTCCCAGGTCTCACAACCGTACGTCATAGCTGAGCTTATACCTTCGTTATATATTTCTCGTTTCATACATAATGGCAAACTACTTTTCATGATGTCTCTATGTTCACCGAAAGCTTTCCTTCCAAATGCAATGCGTCTTTTTATTTTGCTATCACGGTCTTTCGTTAGTTTTTATATTTGCCCCAAGTAATTGTACTCCTCGATTACCTCAAGAATTTTGTCGCTAATTCTGATGACGCTCTTTGGTGTATTCGGATTAAATATTAGTTTTATTGCGGTTCATCTTGAGCCCTATTTTGGGACTTTCTCTATTTATGTTATTTAACATTTCTTGCAATGTCTATGCTGATTCTGAGATTAAGACAATGTAATCTGGAAATCTTAAATGTTTAGCTTTACTCCATCTATGTTTACTCCTTTGTTTTCCTTGTCTAGCATTCTGAAAATACTATCTAGGCGTGCGGTAAATAATTTTGGTGAAATGGTATCTCCCTGACCCAAGCCCTTCTTGATCTTAATTTTTTCCGAGTCTTTAATTAATTTCACTGCAGCATTTCTCTCTTTATACACGTTTTCGAGCAGTTTTACAATGTTCTCATTTACTTCTCGTTCCCGCAGTGAATTTAATATTGTCATGTGTTCCACTTTGTCGAAAACCTATTCGTAATGAACAAAACCTATGCACAGTGGTTGATTATACTGTGTAGTTTTCTCAATTAACTGATTCATTGTGTGTAGATGATTAATAGTCGAATACTTGCTTTGGAATCCTGCCTGTTCAAGAGGTTGGTTTGCTTCCAAATCAGTTTTTATTCTGTTCATAAGGAATTTAGTGAAGAGTTTGTAAACAACTGGTATTAAGATAATTGGTCCATAGTTACTAAGATATTTTGGGCCGTCTTTTCAGTAATGCAAAATAACTATTGCATTACACCATGTTTTGGGAATGTTCTTTTTCGGGCACTGAGTAAATAATTGGGCGAGACTGTTTTTTTATTTCTACACCTGCATCCCACAGTAAATCTACCAATCCACCTTCTCCTGGGGCCTTCCCTCTTTTCATACTTATAAGAAAAATTTTTACTTCGTCTGGTGTTACCCCAGATATTTCACATTTGTCAACTGAAAAGTTAGCTATTTGTACTATTGTCTTTGATATATACAGTTCTTTGTAAAATTCTTCAACTCTCTTCACCACCCTATCTCTTCATTCTGTGACTTCACCGTTTTTGTCTTTCAGTGACATAATTTCTTGCTTTCGTAATGCCATTTTACTTCGAACCTGTTTCAGACTTTTTCCTTTTATGGTGGTTGCTTTGATTTGATCCATTCTTTCTTTCTTTTTTCGTCTCTGTGTCTCATGTTGATAAGCTTATTCAGCTTCAGTCTTTCTATATCATATTTCTTTGTTTTTACTTTCATCTTCTTCCCTCTGTTCATGCACTCGAGGGTAATTTTTGAATACTTTATGGCTTTGGTGTTATTAGCCTTCCCTACTACCTCCGCTGATTCTCTAAGCACTTTTTTTAGTCTATCATTCAGCTCTTCAGTGTCACAATCAGCATAACTTAGAGCCTGAAATCTGTTCGTTATTTCCAACTGAAATCTGCTTAATTTTTGCTTATTTTTATTGGCATATCTTTTTATTTTTAATCAGTTTCTTGTTTTAACTTCTGAAATTGAATCTGGCTGTGCAACCCAGCAGTCTGTGGTCACTTCCTATATTTACGTCGTTGAAATTTTGACATTTATGATCGTGTTATTCCTGTCAACAGTAATGAAGTCGATTTCATTCTTTGTGTCTCCATTTGTACTTCTCCAAGTCTATTTTCTCCCTTTTGTGTGTGTGTGTGTGTGTGTGTGGGTGGGTGGGTGGGTGTGGGTGTTTGTGAAAACATGTATTCATTACTCTCATGTTATATACTGCAGAAACATTTACCACCATACCACCTCTTACATTCCTTTCTCCCACTCCGAATTTTCACATACATGCTCCTCCATTTTATCGATTTGCCAACTTTTGCATTGATGTCTCCCATGGGTATAATGTAAACGGTCTTTTCTTCTGTAATCGTTGAGATGTCGTCATAGAAGGTATCTACTACTTCGTCTGAGCTTTGAGAAATGGGTGCATATACTTGTATTACTTTCAGGGTGTATCTTTTGCCTATTCTCATTATAATCCATGCGACTCCATCAAACACGCTGCTGAATTTCACAGCGTTATCTGCAAGATTACTGTTAATTAGAAATCCTACAGCATTAACTCTTTAATTTTGCCTCCCTCTGGGGTAAAATAGGTGGTTGCTGTCTTTGAGCTAAATAAATTTTTCTTCTGTTTTCTCAATGTCACTCAGACCTACAAAATCCCAAATAATGTTTTCTAATTCAGTCATTACGGCATCAAATTTTTAATTTTCTGAGAGGTTTCTTATATTGTACATGTAGATCTTCATGGATTTCAGTTCCTTTAATATCCTGGTCTCTGATTTGCCGAGACAGTGCCTGCTTACCTTCGGTAGCACACTGCTCATAACAACAGGAGACACTATGGCTGGACCTTTGAAAGACGATGATCCAACAGGAACGCCTAAGAAATCACTACTAATAGAATTCATGTTCGGTTGAGGTGATTGTGACAATCCCACTTACATGGCATATAGTTTCCGGTGAGTTGTAACTTTTGACCCACCATATATATAGGTGGAGCCCTACATATTTGTAGGGGCTCCCATGGTCCACGCCGTCTAAGACAGTACCTTGTATATCAGAAAGGCCTTCCTTTATCTACCACACAGCGATGTACCAGGTAGCAACGAGATCCTGCCCCTGGTCATACATACATACATATATATATATATATATATATATATATATATATATATATATATATATATATATATATATAGAATATATATATATATATATATATATATATATATATATATATATATATATATATATATATATATATATATATATATATATATATAGAATGCGACCCAGTCTCAATAACTCGACTAGCGCTACCCAACTATTCACGCAGTAACAACTTTTGACAGGTCAACTCCTACTCCGTTTAACAAATTTCTCCGTGATTGTTATAACAACTAACTTCATGTCAGTCTTACTCTGACCTCATCACTGCCGAATCCATTCTGATTCATAGAATGCGACCCAGTCTCAATAACTCGACTAGCGCTACCCAACTATTCACGCAGTAACAACTTTTAACGGGTCAACTCCTACTCCTTTTAACAAACTTCTCCGTGATTATTTTATATATATATATATATATATATATATATATATATATATATATATATATATATATGTTGCTGGTCCAAAAAGGAGAACACTCTAATCTTATTTCTTCTAGTTCAGTCTTTCATTCTATTCCAGAAAGACCATGTACTTTTATGCTCTTGAAGAGGAATTAAAAGAGGTCCAGCAATCTTCCATTTCAGCCTTCGCAGACAAACGCACAGTATTTGAGCACACATGTCTACTGTTACCAGTGACTTCAAATGACTTCTAACTGGTGACCTAAAATGACCTCAGAGGTCAGCCTCACATAGCCTATGTCCGAACTGGAGGACATTTAAGTCTCCATGCCAAGAATTTGGCTGCTGGGTCCAGTCGTTCGAACGTCTTTTACTGGTGACCTCAAATGACCTCAGAGGTCAACCTCACATAGCACATGTCCGAACTGGAGGTAATGATAGTTTCCATGCCAAAAATTGGGTTGCAGGGGTACCCGGTTATCCCCGGGCCAAAAAGCTGAACACTCTACCTGGTAACCTCAAGTGACCAAGACCTGAATTTTGACCCCCTTAAAACCATCGTTGGGTTACCCTGATTCAGAATATATACCGTAGGGATCTGAGGCTCTCAGGCCCTTGGTCTGGGCATGAGTGAATGAAAACAAACACAAACAAACAACACGGCTCATTTATACATATATATATTTATATATATATTTATGTATATATATATATATATATATATATATATATATATATATACATAGAGAGAGAGAGAGAGAGAGAGAGAGAGAGAGAAATAGATATAGATAAATAGATAGATAGATACAGTATATATATATATATATATATATATATATATATATATATATCACAGTGAGGATATTAAAGATGCATGGAGAGAGCATTATAACCGGTTGTTGAATGAGGAGTTTGACTGGGACAGGGAAGGTTTGGAGCCAGCAGTTCCAGTGTCTGGCCCTTGGCCTTTGATTGATACTGCTACTGTGAGTGAGGCAATAGGCAGGATGAGGGCGGGGAAGGCAGCAGGTGTGTCTGGGTTGACTGCCGAAATGTTGAAGGCCTCAGGCGATATAGGGGTGAGTTTAGTCACTGACCTGATAAATAGGATTATTTATGAGTGTGTTGTCCCAGATGATTGGCTGAAGAGTGTAATTGTAAATGTGTATAAAGGGAAGGGTGATGCCCTGGAAAGAGGAAATTATAGAGGTATAAAGCTTTTAGATCAGATAATGAAGGTAATGGAGAGAGTTTTAGAAGGTATGATTAGAGAAAGAGTGAATATTGATGAGATGCAGTTTGGGTTTATGCGAGGTAGGGGGACCACTGATGCCATATTCATTGTTCGACAGCTTCAGGAAAAATATATTGGTAGGAGAAGGGATCTTTATTTTGTTTTTGTTGATTTGGAAAAGGCCTTTGACAGAGTCCCTAGAGAGGTGGTGAAGTGGGCAATGAGAAAGCTTGGCTTGGATGAGTGGCTGGTTAGGGTGGTTATGGCCGTGTATGTGGGTGCTCACACCCAGGTGAGAGTGAATGGAGATTTGAGTGATGAGTTTTCCGTGAATGTTGGTGTGCATCAGGGGTCAGTCTTGAGTCCCATGTTGTTTATCATGGTACTTGAAGCCCTTTCACGTGACTTTAGAAACGGACTCCCGTGGGAGTTGTTGTATGGTGATGATTTGGTGTTGATTGCAGAGAATGAAAGGGAGGCGGAGGAAAGGTTTAGGAAGTGGAGAGATGGTATGGGGCAAAAGGGTTTAAGGGTAAATGCAGATAAAACAAAAGTGATGATATCTAGGGTTGGTGGCGGTACTGTCAAAGACGAGGGAGAGTGGCCATGTGCAGTTTGCCACAAGGGCGTGGGAAGTAATTCCATCTTGTGCGGTGTGTGTGATAAATGGGTGCATAAGAGATGTAGTGGTATCAGAGGTAGACTGCGAGATAATGCTGATTTTATGTGTACGGCGTGCCGGGGTGAGCAGGTGGAGATTGTCAGACGTGAAAGGATTGAACTTGCAGGTGAATCTCTTGAGCGTGTGGAAGAGTTTTGTTATTTGGGAGACATGTTGTGTCCTGGAGGTGGGGCTGGAGCTAGCTCTGTGGCTAGGGTGAGAAGTGGTTGGAAGAAGTTCAGGGAGCTCTTGCCTCTCCTGACATTGAGAGGGCTCTCCCTACGTGCTAAGGGGTCTTTGTATGCAGCATGTGTTAGGAATGTAGTGCTGTATGGCAGTGAGACCTGGGCAGTGAGGGAGGAAGATATTCCCCGGCTCAGACGTATAGAAATGACAATGATTAGGTGGATGTGCAGTGCGTCCCTGCGTCCAAGGCCTGGAGGGGCTGGGTTTACAATGGAAGAGTTGAGAGGTAGGATGGGACTAGAGTGTATTGGTGTTGTGATGAGGAGAGGTAGATTGAGGTGGTTTGGACATGTGGAGAGGATGGGGGATGATAATTGGGTAAGGAAGGTGAGAAGTGTTAATATTGGGGGTGGGGTTATGAGGGGTAGACCGAGAAAGACATGGGACGAGGTCATTAAGTGTGACCTTAGGGATAAGGGACTGAACAGGGAGGCTGCAATGGATCGTGCAGCTTGGAGAGCCGCCAATAGGTGACCAAGGCCGACACATGCAAGCATGTTGGAGCCTTTAAAAACGAAACGACATATATATATATATATATATATATATATATATATATATATATATATATATATATATATATATATATATATATATACCCCGCCAGGGTAGTAAACTTTGGGAGCGTTCTTCTGGCCATGTACTGCATTGGCGGACATAAGGGGTGCTGTGGTTGAACCGGTGTCGCATACTATAAAGTATGCTTGCATCCAGTCGGCTTGCGCGGGCCGATTACATCCAAAGCCACTCCAACACTACAATTACACTTACAAGCACTTCTCACCCTACATACAATCTCTACTAGACAGCCTAAGCCACTTGGTAGAGATACATTGGCTGTATCATCCCCACTTCGGTCGGGATAGGCCAGTCCTGCAGTGGACACTCAAACGGCTGATGAGATGAGATAATATACATATATATATATATATATATATATATATATATATATATATATATATATATATATATATATATATATATACATAGGCGCCTGGTGGTTTAGTGAGTAATTATTGCACTCCAATCGGATTGAGCCGGTGAAGGTTTATATCCAAGGGATGGTTGGGGTTGATTGCTCATGTAATGCCACTCAGGGATGAGTGAGGCTGGTCACTGTCATCTTAAATGTCGGGACCAACTGCCTAGCCCCGGGCTCCTACGCTCCTCATGGGGCATGGATCTCTCTCTCTCTCTCTCTCTCTCTCTCTCTCTCTCTCTCTCTCTCTCTATACACATGAGTAGCACATACTTGCAATAAGTCCGTTTATAACTGTTTTTGTGTTCATGACATAATATCGTAATAATTTTATTCTGAATGGAATATGACAAAAAAGAATTTATAACTCAACCCACAAACAATAAAAATCAAAACTATGCTGAACTGCATTACCTATGGCAGCTACTGTACATGTCGCATATATTTTACGAGTAATGCCCCACATCTCGTTCTTTTTAGAACTGCATTGCTGAATCAAGAAATGAGGCACAGGAAAAGTTACCAAACATTACACCTCAGGGCTGTCCTATCGCCAGCTCTTTTCCTTATATTCATTAATGACATTCTAAGCTGTACATCTAACCCTATCCATTCATACACTGATGACTCCACCCTTCACCTTTCAATTTGCCTCCCGCAGCGTCCATCTCAGCAGTTACTCCAACAATCAAGGGATGATGCTATGGCACACTTAATGTATGGCTAAGCTCTCTTCTCTGGTTGGATAAGAATAATCATGTTTTTTTAATGTATAAAAAATATAGTTCTAACATCTATCAACCAAATAAAATCTTCCACAGGAGTACCCTCTAATTTTTAATAATATTCAGGTCAATCTTGCACCATCTTTAAACATACTTGGGGTTTCATTCTCTCGGAATACATTTTGGAAAGAATATATTACCTCACTCCTAAAATCAGCTTCCAAGAGATTGGGTGTGCTAAGCCGAGTCCGTGCTTTCTTTGCCCCTGCACAGTTGTTGACTCTATACACGGGTTTTATTCGCCCCTGTGTAGAGTACAACTTTCAAGTGTGGGGAGGCTCCACAGATATAGCTCTTCTTAACAAGGTGGAGTCAAAGGCTTTTCGTCTCATTAGCCCACCCGTTACTGACTCCCATCAATCTCTGTCTCCTCGCCACACTGTTGCATCGTTATCTCTTTCCTATAGATAGGCTACTTAAATGGTCACAGCTCTTCTGAACTGTCTGCTTTCATCCCTCCACCACTATGGTGGACGAGTAGCACCCATCTAACAACAAACTCTCATCCCTTTTCTGTCCATAGCTCTAATGCAAGAGTTACCCGTTACTCGAAGTCCTTCATGTATGCAACATGTCAGCTCTAGAACTGTCTCCCTCTGTCTGTATTTCCTTCTGTCTATGATCTCAAGTCTTTCAAACGCAGTGTGTACAGGCATCTCGAAATGAGCGGATCTTGAATTTGGCTCTCTGTTATCTTGTTTTTTTGTATTTTCTCGGAAGGAACAATTTGCAGGCTAGTGGCCTTTGGTTCCTTCTTCTTTGCATTAAAAAATAAAAAATAAACAGTTTAGTGAACTTTACTTTGGTAAAATGCGTCTTACGATACAGGTAAAAAAATGCAGAGAGTGATGTTCAGCATTATTTTATCATTCAACTGTACACTTCTCAGCGCAACTGAAGTGGTACGTCGACTTTAATATCGTCTTCCCTGACTAGGATTCTTCAGAACGCTATATACAGTAAACTTCTTTTGATATAAAGTATTAATTTATGAAATCGCATAGGTCCTCTCAATTTTAATGAAGAATGTACCTGCACAGAAACAATAGAAGTAATTCGGTACTGTATTATATACAGTAACCGTGATCATTTACAGGCGAGGATAGTCAGATTCTCGGCATTACGGTTGCAGTCCCATTTAATACCATAATTTCAAATAATTTCTGGACGTGTCAGTCATACAAAGAACTTGTAAGTTCTTTGAATAGAAAGGATATATACTGAAGGTATACAGAGACGGCCACATAATATTTATGTATAAAGAATAAGAAGGCAGTAAAAATATAATTCTAACCTTTAAGCCGATAATGAGTTAAAAAAGTTTATTTACAGATGAACCTACAAACAGTTGATTTAATATACTGAACGTTAAAAGGGTCTGCAGACACGGACACTTGAGGAAAATCTCTTTTCAACCCATATTTAGCCTTTAACATTATACAGTTCATAATTGCCAATGCACAGCCCCAGACATTATAACACAGTAAATTACGCATAGTATGATGAACATTGTTAAATACTGGTATACAGTGGTTAATTTTAGTGCATAAATGAAAAACTTCTGAGTATGTCTTTGTCTCTCTTAAACGAGCTGCTCGCGTCAAGAAGTAGCCCAAGAACAAGGACTGAGACAGTCACCACAGTTAGCAGTGGCTGCTTCCCAGCACTCGAGCAAATTGTTGCAGAGGGTAATGTGATTATCCCTCAAGTGTTTGCGTCATGGCCAGCGTAAATGGCACAAGTTGGGGAGTCTGGTGGCTCTCCGCCGGACCAAGAGCGTGTGTTGCGCTACTTCGTTCCACAGTTGCTGCTCTGTACGTGTTTGAAGGCCATACTGCCTCACACATCAAAGGAGGCGCATATTATGTGCGATGATTTTGTAGTTCTACTGTCTGTTGGTCAGCTGGCTAGAGAAGTAATCACTTGACCGTTTGAATAACCCTCAAATCCACCTACATGCCATAAAAACACTCCAGTTAATATTAGTACACCCAGTTCGAGATGAGACAGTCTATAAATATATTCAAGAACGGTGTGTATTAGCTCCATATTCGTGATAATGTGAAGGCTAATGTTTTTTGGGCCTCAGTGAATGGACCGTCAGGTCTCTGCCCAGAATCGAACACAGAAAAGAAACTTAAAAGCGCTCTGATAGCGCATACCTCCGCCAATGTCATTGCCGTTACATAGGATCCGGATCCGGATTCGTGGATATACGATCCTGATCCGCCCAAAAACAATTTTTTTCTTGGTCCATAGCCCACCATTCCACAAAATTTTCGTTGAAATTCATTGAGAACTTCTGGAGATATTGTGCGGGATACTACGGAACCGGATCCTCCTCCAAATTTAATGATTTATTCCTTGACCCATGGTCCACCCTTCCACAAAATTTCATTAAAATCCGTTCATAATTATTTTTAGTAAACCTGGATCCGGATCCGGATCCGACCCTAATTTTAATTAATTCTCTCTTGGTCCACGGCGCACATTTCCATAACAATTCACTGAAATTCACTGAGATCTTTTAGAGATATTGTCCAGGATACTCCGGATCTGGATCCAGATCTGGCCCAAATTTTAATCATTTCTTTCTTGGCCCATCTCCCATCCTTCCACAAATTTTATCAAAATCCGTTCATAACCTTTTGAGTAATCCTGCTAACAAACAAACAAACAAACAAGCCAATGCGGGATAAAACATAACCTACATGGCGGGGGTAACAAGGAAGAGCATTCAGAGACTGTAATACCCGTGTGCCCACAAATATCTTTAAGCGTCGAACAAACGACTTTGCCTTGTGGCCTTAACCTTCGCCAGTTGCTCCCAACATTTAATCGCCCAAGCTTTGCGTTACCCTCAGCCCTCCCACAAAGTTTACACTAAATCAAATCGAAACTGTTGAAGCTGCATTTGCTATGACCGTGACCTTCAGCTTTCTTCTGGAACCTTGACATTAAATTTACTTTTCAAACTTTGAATCCTTTACTCTCGCCTTAATCTGAACCCTTCCACAAACTTTGATTTAAAAGTAAACCTTGCACTGTGACACCGACTTTTGACCTGTTGTTGTAAAAGAAAAAATAGAAATAAACCTCCTTTTTTGACCCTCAGACCTCCCACCAGGTTTAGCTCAAATCATATCAAAATATTTTAGTTATTTTGCCACACACAAACACACAGTTTGAACTTCGTTGACGTGAGGCCTCGACCACTGACTGATTGTCTTTGAAGCTGCCTCACACTGTTTTCCTTTAACGTGAACCATTCCCCAAAGTTTGGTTAATATCGTATAAAAATGTTGATTTTGTTAGGTTAAATGTTGACATAGTCCTGTGACCCTGACTTTGTCCTGTGACTATGACTTTCGACTGGTTATTCTCATATACGATAGGCAAGCCCCTTGGCTAACCTTCAGCATTTACATCCAGTTTGGCCAAAGTCAGATGAAATTATTTTGAGATGCACACACACACACACACACACACACACACACACACACACACACACACACACACACACACACACACACACACACACACACACACACACACACACACACACACACACAGACGAGTGTAGGCTCGTCACATGTGTGGGAGAGAGCATCGTGGTGCTGTCATCCATTGACTCTACGGACACTTAATAAAACAACCGCCCTACTTCAATGTGAACAATAGGCAGGGAGTGACACCGCTGAATTTTGTTGCATAAGGGTAACAATTCACGAAGGAATATAAGCTAGTATACGTGTTCTTATACATGCAGACGAATGGGATCACACGCACTGAAGGTAATATTTATGGGCACTTTTTACCCTTTCACTTTGATGGCGCCTTTTTGGTTGCCTGAAGAATACTGTAAATAGCTGAGAGCCCCCTGGTAGGGAAAGAGTCTCTGAAGGCTGTATATGTTACTGCGAATTTGTGCAACCAGTGATTTCATGAGATCACTGGTTACACAAGTTCACTGTAACATATATAACCCCTTTAAGGTCAAAATGCTATTCTTAAGATGAATGTTATTGCCATGAATTATTTGTAAAAACATAAGTAACACACTCGGCTGAAAAGGATTAGAATTTTCTCTTGATACCACTTTAACATAATTCCCATACCATCATAACAGTAGTGATCTCTCTGTCTGTCTGTCTGTCTGTCTGTCTCTCTCTCTCTCTCTCTCTCTCTCTCTCTCTCTCTCTCTCTCTCTCTATATATATATATATATATATATATATATACTCTAAATATATAGATATATATATAAATATATATATATATATATATATATATATATGTATCTATATACCCAGGCTGCTTCCTCCAAGGAAAGGGAGGTAGCCGAGACAGAACGACACACCCCAATTTACTCATCAACTCAAACACATTAATTTGCATCTTAGCCCCAAAGGGAAGAAGGAACAGATCCTCACCGCACCACACCGCACGAGGGTCAACTGCGCAGTGCAATCAATGACATCCGCAGCAGGGCCCGATAGCAGAGCTGGTTTACCCCTGCCACATCATAATAGACTCTTCCCCTTACCCGCACCTAACCTGATTAGCTGATCAGACCAAAGGCGGGAGAATATCCCCTCAGGGCTGCGTCATCATTTATTCATTCACAATTTCTCTCCATTCATTTCTGTCACGCACAGCCACTCTTCCTTGTTCAAAAGACATCCCTCTCACATCCAGCGCTCTCTTCACACTGTCCGTCCATCCTATTCGTGGTCTTCCTCTCAGCCTTACACCTCTCACATCAGATCTAGTTATCCTTTTCACCAATCGCTCATTATCTATTCTCTCCATACGCCCAGACCATCGAAACACCCTCTGCTCAACTCGATATATATATATATATATATATAAAAGTGAGTTTTACACCAGGTACCCCTTTTTTGGATAAGGGCTAAGGCGTTGCCTCTGGGTAGAGGACTTTGGTTTGGAGCGTGTAGCATTTTATAACCGGATGCCCTTCTTGATGTCTACCAATGACCCTTGGATGGATTCGATCGTCCGACCCTTCGGTCAGAGCGGAGCGCACTAACCCACTGAGCCACGGCTGCTATATATATATATATATATATATATATATATTTTTTTTTCATTCATTGCCAGACGCCATGTATCCCAAACGGGGTGGCCAAGGGTTTAGAGTTAATTGTTTTACAGGGAGGGGCACTAATCCTCCACCAACCCCACTCACGTAGGGATGCCAACAGCATCTGGTGTTCCCAGGCGGTCACCCATCCAAGTACTAACCAGACCCAACGTTGCTTAACTTCGCTGATCGGACGGGAAGCGGTGTACATCCTCACCCTCGCCCTCTATTAAATATTGCGAGGATTCGAACCAGCGCTTGCAACTGCGTAAGTACAGCAGCTTACCAAGTGAGCTATATATATAATCATCATCAGCCGTTGAGGTCCACTGCAGGACCGGCCTATCCCTACCGAAGCAGGGACGATACAGCCAATGTATCTCTACCCAGTGGCTTAGGCTGTCTGGTAGAGACTGTATGTAGGGTGAGAAGTGCTTGTGAGTGTAACTGTAGTGTTGTAGTGGCTTTGGATGTGTGTGTAACCTGTGAACCAAGTGTAATCGGCCCGCCTTAAGCCGACTGGGTGCAAGCATACTAGTATGCGACGCTGGTTCAACCACAGCACCCCTTGTGTCCGCCAAAGTAGCAAGTGGCTTCGTGAACTTTCCCAAAGTTTTTACAACTCTGGCGGGAGGCGAACCTCCGCTCACCAGCGTGCAAAGCACACTCTACCACTGTACCACAGAGGCTCTCTCTCTCTCTCTCTCTCTCTCTCTCTCTCTCTCTCTCTCTCTATATATATATATATATATATATATATATATATATATCTATATAGATATATATATATATATATATATATATATATATTGAAAATTAGTATGGTAAATTCACAGCAACACACACTGATGATTTTATTAGGTCATCACAGTACGATGAGAT
>NC_137023.1:26071756-26124256 GCF_032717465.1 Coenobita brevimanus | reverse complement strand
AGACCTTTCTGTGTAACCTTGAACTTTGACGGAATGTTAGTCCACTGGCCAACCCCCAGTCAATTCTCCCAAGTTTCGTCCGAATCGGATCAAAACTGTTTTTAGTTATTTAGTTCAAATACTGTTGCACGGGTTGAATTTTAATTTTGTCCTGTAACCTTGCCTTTTGACTAATTGTTCTTAAATTCGAACGCCTTCGTTCATTTCATTACTTACAATCTTTCACCCATGCTTGGCCTAAATCGATTAAAAATCTGTTTCAGGAGACCTTGGTAGTTCAAAATTGATGGAGACCTGTTAGCTTGACCTTTGATCTATTGTTCTAAAAGCAAAATAAAAAAAAGTTTACTGCTCAATTAACCCGTAATCCTGCCACCAAGTGTGGCTAAAATCGGATTAAAACTGTGTGGCTTGGTCACACACACACACACACACACACACACACACACACACACACACACACACACACACACACACACACACACACACACACACATCGAAACAATACATCGCCCCCGCTTTGCAAGCGTGGGTATAAACATTTGGAATAAGATCGATTTTCTAGCTTTGCCACATGACCTTGACCTTTAACGTATTGCTATCAAAGCTGAATAATTTCACCCTTCTCTCACCCCCAACCCTTCCACCAAGTTTAACGAGCACACTAAATCGGAGCAGAACTGTTTAACGTGACTTTCCCATGCGACCTTAGTTTGGCGTATTGTTCTAAAATAAAACAATAAATCAGTCTTTTGGAAGACTTTCAACCCTTCCACAAAATATAATAAGGAATGATTCAAAACTGAATGAGTTACTTTATTCACACACACACACACACACACACACACACACACACACACACACACACACACACACACACACACACACACACTCAAACTAAACAAAAATAACTTGTGTTTTCATGAACAAGGGTTTAAAGAATAGATATTGACAAAATACATATAGCATATAAAGAGGCACGTAGATAAGTGAATCGATAAAGCATATATATAACAATATACAATGATGAAAGCACATTGCTCACGTGCTAATACTGGGTAACACCATCAAGCGGTTGTTGACCCCTGGATCATACTCAGCCACCTGCCACCACCCACGGGGCTTGCGACGCAGCTATGCAATCAATCACAAAGGCTGTTTTTCCGTCAGAGGCATTCCTGTCTGGGTATAACCCAGTCAACATGCGGCAAGCAGCAGATGAATCCATTTCCGTTAGGCAGAGAAAGTATTACAAAAGGAGATAAGGATATTTTTCCCTGTCTCTTGTGAATACTTTTGTGGTTAACAACAATCTATCCAACACTCATTTGTTTATTAAGGTGCTGACCTAACTACTTGGGCAGCAAAGTTAACTCGAAGCTGCTTAAATCAATCTTATTTGAGTTCCAACGGTGACAAAAGTAAAAAACTCAAAGTAAATACAAGTTTTTGGACTTCAAGACACCGAACGGATTGTCGTCTTGGATATTTCTTTGAATAAAATCGACGGATGAGGACTGACGTTGTGCACAAACTGCAAGTACAACTGAGTTTAGAGGAAAAGATACTTAAGTCTACAACAGACACTGCGGTGGAGTCATTCAGTCGGGATGAAGGTTGCTCTGACGAGATCCCGCAACAAAAGGAAGTGTTACCACTTGTGACCTGTGATACTTTTTTATGTCTTACTGTGTACGTGATACGGTATTGTCTGTTCCCAAAGGTCCAACAATTTTCCCATGTGCCACGCTCGTTTCCATGTGACCATATTGGTGCAAATACTTACCATCCATATACATAATACATCAAAGGTTGCTTCATCAAGAACTAGTGTGATGATATCAAATGGAGTGATTTAATGACAATACGGGTTAGTATTGTAACAGATAAAGCTTGTTTAACAAAACTCAATTAAGTAAACTGTTCCCTACTCCAGCCAGGGACTGAATTCGTGTTCTTTCGAACAGCAGCTAACTCAGATATTGTTTGTGAGTACTGTCAAATTAGATGCAGTTTACATAGTGCTGCGATTGCAAGCATATGCGAATAAAGATCAAACACTTGGGAATGCGAGCTTATAGAATTCTTGACCTTGCTTAGCTAAACATACTTCTGGATATTGGTGCTCTGGTAACCGACTAACAGGATGATGTGTTTCGTTCTAAGAAAGAGCAGTTACGAAATTTCCAGAGAGGAACATAAGGACAGAAACACCTGGTTGGAACGACCTCAAGGACAGCGCTTAAGTCAGCATCCAACAATGGACCCATAATGTAGGAACCATCTGTGCAGCAAACGTTTTAGAGAAGGGAAATAAAGAAAAGTTAGACACACATGATAACAAGATGTAGTTCCTTGGTCATCATAGTTTTCTTTTCTATAATACAGGTTCACAAAATATGTCTCAGTAAAAGAAGGCGAACCTCTAACAAGAATCATTCACTCCCAGCTTCTTTTTAGAAGAGCAAAAATTTATGAAGTGGAACCTGGCAAAATGTCTAAGGCCAATGATTAATGCAGAAAACGATTTTGTTCATGTGAGTAGAAGCTATATAAATGCACTGTACAATTCTTTGGTGTTTGTAACAGATCTACCAAATTTAGTCAGATTATATTATATGCCATGGATACTTACCTGCATTGTCTAGAAGACGTGTCCTAAACTATTAAAGAGTGAGAGAAATACTGGAGTTTTCTAAAGACCAGTTCCTTAACGACGAAATGAAGATCTTTTACCAGAGATACATCAGCTCTTTATGAGTATCTGAACGGATTCAGAAATCTGCATGCCATTAGCAAAATTCTACATTGAACAAGTAAAAAATTTATATATTTAAACGAATATTGGCTTAAAGTACAATACTCTAAACATCTCCCACATAATGGCTTATATGAAAAAGCTACAGAAAATACTTTACTGGTACAGAGGCCATAGACCCAGATTTCGTCATACTCTCAGGCAATACACAGACCTCTCAGATCAAGGTCGAGATGTGAGGGCAGACGAGAATGTAGCAAAAGCAATTGTAGATAGTGTTTAAAAGTCACTGGGCTACTGTGGAACACACTAAATCGCTCACTCACTATGGCTGCAGCATACAATGATGTCATTTATGATTTTCACAGTCTGCAATGACTGCAGATACTGCCTACTGAAGTCAGTGCCTTGAAAACTACCTGTCTGCATATGAGACGTTGTAAAGCTCGACCTCCTGCTAATTCGCAGAGAGAAGTTGCATTCAAACGATGATGAACTGCATTTGCTCTCCTTGCAGTCCATGTTTGACAATTTAACAAACCAAAAGGAGCCCTTTTGAGTACTGCTGGGTTTGGTGGGGATAATAAGAACTACTTTCCTCCGAAGTCAGTGATAACTTGTTTTGTCTGCTTTCCAGTATAGTTCAAGAGCATCTGTTAAGATACGACGGTTTCGCTCAGAATGAGAGGACAGCAGTAAGCAGGAGACCCATGTGAGGTTATATATGATGCAACTGAGACATGGAAGTGTAATCCAAAATCGCATTAAACAAAAAAAGTACGCCCTTCAAATATTTACTGCTGTTATTTATGCTCAAAATGGGTAATGTGGCAGTTCCGATGCTAAAAATTTTTAGTGACGTGCATTGGGTAGACGGTACAAAGGTTTCTTACAGTGGAGACACATAGTTACCACTTGATCCTAGCAAATACATTCACTTGAGACGAGACCTGCAATCAGTCATATGGGACTTTTTTTCTTTTTATTATAAACCAGTCCTCAGAGACAGCGGTAACAACCATCGATTGGAGTTTGTCTCGTGTACTGTATGTTACCGTTTTCTGAAGGACCAAGGGGTAGAATGTAGAAAATGAAATCTATATGGCGAACCTTGAGTGACTTAGTATGGTCGCTTCTCTGTGCTTAACACAATGGAATGGGCCTTAAGAGCGTTGCTGTTGGTTACTGATGAACTATGCAAGGGAAATTACAAGTGAATGTGAGCCTTGAGACTAGACAATCTACATGTCTCTGAGAGTTAATTCAACTACCGGGCAAGGAAACCATGTGGTACATCTCAAGGAATGGATCCTAAAACCTACGAGTTAAGATAAAAAATCGGTTAACTCCTCAAGTGGGCTGAGTGACAAGTGTGAAAAACAAAGATCAGAAGACGATAATAAAAGTTCATAATCATGTCACAGGAAACATAAGCATATTAAACTCGAAATCATCTACAAAGGTAGTCGAATAAAGGTTAGAAGGACCTTATTTTATACATGTGTATTCAGGTTATAATATGGTTTTGTGTTGGCGCGCGTGCCACATGAGCATGTCTTACGCCTGGAGGTGTTGTGAGAACCTGTTAGGTATATCGGGCGAAACCGTGAGCCAAATTGAGTTAAAATGACGGCAAACATGGAATGCTTTCATGGCACCATCCTCTTCATGCGGCTGGAGGTGAGATTTATCTAACCTTCTGAAATTCAGACCAACTCCCAAAGAAATCATATTTGTCGAATAAAATAAGCTCCATTTTGCTTATATTTGTCCTTAGAACTGATAGGTATGCCGATGGAAATTTACATCTCCATCTCGAGAAAGACGAAGGAAGAGTGGAGATCTAATGTTGGGCAGGTCAGGGACTAGCCCAAGAAAAATTTATACCAGTTAACAAAAATACTTATTCACTTAATGGGAAAAGACGTTGCAGTAGCACATAGACTCAATCACCCTCTGACTGAACCCTCTAGAGATTCCTCTGTGCAAGCCTCCAGGCAGTAGCTCTTCTCATCCCAAGTAAGGTTGCAGTTATACCAAATGCTTCCTAGAGCTGGTGGATGTGGAGTGTAACCCATACAACTGGCCCTTCTAGATCCGGGTGGGTCAGGGCCAGAAATTGTATGGGTTACAGTTGTGCAGAACTGCTCCCGCGACAGGAAGCATTTACTGTGGAAGTGGTCTAACTCGCAACGGGAGTTGCCTCAGCAACGAGTTTTGCACCATTTCTCATATTCTCTTCCACTTGCGAGTTGTCTTTTCTGTACACCACCCAATGACTAGGATCATCACAGGGAGGTGTGCTAGCCGGAGATGGCGTTCATGTACAGTGAGAGCACACACACACGCACACACACACACACACACACACACACACACACACACACACACACACACACACTCACGAGGACACTAAAAATGAATTCTTATTACTTAATATTCTTACTGAATTCTTTCTTTTTATCAAACAGATAACTGATGGGGGTTTATCTTGCTCTCTGCCGAAGACCGACTGAAACAGTACGCCATTCACCACAGAAAGAAGAGGAAAACTGGTCAAATTCTACCTCAAGACCAAATCAGTTGTTAATGTTCGACGGGGATATTATCATTATTTTGGGGTTAGAAAGGCACTCGATAGAATGCCAGTCTAGAACCTTGTGAAGATTTCGGATACTGAGTGAACTGTTTACAGTTTAAACAAAAGGAGGTCCGGCCGCCTAAGAACAGTCAGAAGCGCAGAAAACAGTGATGCAGTCCATCAGTCTCTGACGGCGATCACAGGAATTGGGTTTCAGTAGGACAAGCATACGCTGTATTTTGAGACTGGACATGAGATTATTTTTATACCATATTTAAAATAAGCATAAGTTAACAGCAGAGGTCTAAAGAGCTCGAGCAGTAATGTGTAACTGGTTATATACCAAGATGGAAGAAGGTGAACAATGGATCGATAAAGTTTGGTTCAATGATGAGGCTCACTTTCATCTGGATGGAAAGGAGAATCCAGAGACTTGTGTATTCTGGGAAACTCAGCCACCTGATGAGTTTTTCAATGGTCTTTGCACAGCTAGAGTCGCAACTTAGTGTGCAATGAAATTCAAAGCAATTATAGACCCTTGCTGGTTTGAAGACGGAGATGGACAGACAGTAACAGTGACCCTAGAGAATTATCGCTCCATAATCAGCAAAGTTTTATGCATCTGTCAGTCAACGCCAAGGTTAATGCTTATGCCAGATGAGGCATCGCCTCATACTTCAAATTTAACACTTGTACTGCTGGTACAGAAATTTGGCGATAGGATAACATCACGAAGGACGGAAAGCCTCTGGGAGTCTCACTCTCCTGATCTCAACCTTCGTGATTTTTTCCTTTGTGGGTAGGCTAAGGACAATGTTTATGCTGACAGTCTAAATACACTTCACGGCCCGAAGACATCCAACACAATTTCATCAAACCTATCCCGTAGGATATGTGCAGGTGTGTGGCCGACAGTTTTGATGTGAGATGAAATGAATGCCTGTACCAAATTGGTGTTCACATTGAGCACCGCCAATAAATCTGTGTCAAAGATCCTGGATCACTGTATCAAATTGGCATGTCACAGAGACAAATGTATGAAACAAAGAAATTCTATAAAATATTTATTTTTGCTGTTTTTTTATGACTCTTCCTGCATTATGCAGGTAAGAGGCCTTGTATCAGTCTCACTGAGTAATTACTCAAACGTACTTGTTCATACCAGCAATACCCCATGATCCCGTGAAGGCTGTTTGTTCCGGTGGAATAATTTTATCCCCGAAATCACTCGTCGAGGTTCGTATCTTAAAGCCATATAGAAAGACAGAAAGCAAAATTCATAAACATGGTAATCTTTGTCCCTGTGCATGAATAACAACACCAAGTAACCAAACTGGGCAAGTTTTAACACCGCAAGTCAGCGCATTGCGACAGAAGCTTCTCATTGTCTGATCAAGTCTTGTTCTAAAGACTGCTGCTTCACCCAACAATCCACCAAATGCCTGGACCTTGGACATTACCAAGTGGTTTCGCCCTCTCGAAAATTGACTTGAATACACTCAGATGGGCATCCAAATTCAATGCCAGTAATTAAAAGGTTGTCAAATAATACTCCACAATGACTCCAGTAGCAAATCATGCATGTACTGAATGTCTTCCCTCCCTTCACACTTTACAGCTCTCTCAGTTTCGGAATTCAGGCCAGCAATAAGCTGGATAAATCCACGATTCCCAAGGGAACTGTAGGAATTCCAGAAGCTTTTTCTGATTTATTTGCAACGGTACTCCACGAAAACCATTATACGTTCAACTATAGGATTTGTGAGTGAGAACGTGGCTTGCTAAGGCCTCGGAGCCTTTAGTGAATGGTCCCGGATTCACATCAAAGGCACATACACACGATTCTTGCCTGACAAATTGAGCACTGTAATACGACGGTAAGTGGTGCAGTCACCTGACGCTTCTTTTCCTTAGTAAAGCAGGATGACCACGCCCATAGTCAAGTCAGATGGAATAGTGCTATTCCACTGAACGGTTTTCTTGACTGCATGCAGTCTTAGGATCGTGGCTTTGCCCTCGCCATTGATTTGTTCCACTAGAATGCCACAAATACCAACTGCCCAGTCAATTTTCATCTTAACTGCTACTCTCCCGATTCAGTCTAAAGAAAGCATGGCATTATTGGCTGGTGGCAGTGCAGCTAGCGGCTGCACACCAGCCAGTGAAGCTGTCTACTGGAAAGTCTTACTATATGCAGCTGCAGAAAATTTTTAGCTCAAGAAGCCCTGCACTTAGCAGCCTCCAGCACTAGTCATCTAAATGCTCTTCTACAATAATTTATGGAGTTGGACTTGCAGTGGACTGTCTTTAGGGATTAACAAATAGGTAGAAGACTGTACACATTAAATTGGCTCCCTCCCTCCTCGGAAGTTTTCCTGACATACCTCTTTTGTCGCATCTCAGCGAAATCTCATACCCAACTAAACACATGTTTGCGCAGTTCCCAATCCTCAGCCAGTCTGGCAGGTAAAGTCTCGTTCTTGGTAAGGTACACCTCTACGTTGTCTTATAAGCTACTGTAACGTAACCTCCTTTTTTTATTGCAAGAAAGAAAGAACAAAGGCCAGGAGTCTGCAAGATTGTTCCCTCCAAGAAAAAAACAAAAAGCAGGATAACAGAGAGCCAAAATCAAAATCAGATCATTTCGAGATGCCTGGACACATTGTGTTTCAAAGACTAGAGATCATAGGCAGTGGGAAATACAGACACAGGGAGACAGTTCCAGAGTTTATCTGTTGCATCCATGAAACACTGAGAGTAATGGTTATAGAATTGGAAAGAAAAGGATGAGAGTTTGTTGCTAGGTGGGTGTTACGCATCCGCCATAGTGGCGGAGGGATGCAAGCAGAGAGTTAAGAGGAGCAGTAACTATTGAAGTAGCTATATAAGAGATAAAAATGTCACGGTGCAGCGAAGAGACCGAGGGTGATGGGTGCCAGCAAGAGGAGGAGAGTTAACGAAATGAAAAGCTTTGGATGCCAACTTGTTAAGAAGAGCTGTATGTGGGGAGCCTACCCACACATGAGAGTTGTACTTCACCCAGGGGTGAATAACACCCTTGTACAAAGTAAACAACTGAGCAGGGGTAAAAAAGAAAAAAAAATGCACGGAGTAGGATTAACACACCTAATCTATTGCATGCAGATTTTACAAAAGAAGTAATATGTTCTTTCCAAGATAAATCCCGAGAGAATGAGGCCCCAAGTATGTTTAAAGATAATTAATGACTGAGTTGGATAATATTAAAAATCAGAAAATACTTCCGTGGAAGATTTTGTCATGTTGAAAGATGTACAAAGTAAGTTTTGGAAGAAATGAAAAAAGCAAGATAACTTACACCCTAATCAGAGATACGAGCCACGTCAGACATTAGGTGTGTCATAGCTTCATCCCTTGTTTGTTGAAGTAACTGCCGAGATGGAAGCTGTGGGAAGTTAATGGAAAGGAGAAGGGTGGAGTCATCAGCGCATCAGTGGATGGGGTTAGATGTGCAACTAAGATGATCATTGATGAATAAATGGAAGAGAGATGGTGATAGGACAGAGCTCTGAGGAACATCATTCTTGATAGCTCAAGGAGAAGAATGGTGGCCGTCATCAACAGCGGCTATAGAACGACCAGAAAGGAAGCTAGAGATGTTGACGCAGATAGAGTGATAGAAACTGTAAGAGGACAATTTGGAAATCAATGATTTATGCCAGACTCAATCGAAAGCCTTTGGCATGTCAAGTGCAATGGCAAAGCTTTTGCCAAAGTCCCAAAGTATGACCAGGACTCTGAAATGTAGGGGAGGTCACCAGTGAAGCATCCCTTGTGGAACCCATACTGACAATCAGAAAGAAGGCTGTGATAGGAAAGTTGCTTTTAATTTTTCGTGTTAAAATTAGACTCAAAATCTTTTGAAATACAGGATGTTAAAGCAATTGGGCGATAGTTAAATAGCTGGCAATGGCCACCGTTCTTTGGGACAGGCTGAATAAGAGAAAACTTCCGGCAAGAAGGAAAGGTAGAAGTCGATAGACAAAGGCAAAAGAGCTTACTTAGGCAGGGTGTAAGCACAGAAGCACAGTTCTCGAGGACTACAGGAGGGACCTTATCAGACCCACATGCCTTGTTAGTATTGAGGACACTGATGGCAGAAAATAAATCAATTAAAGATATTTAATGTTAGCCATGAGGAAGTCAGAGGGAAGAAGTGATGGAGGAGCAGCATCGGAATTATCTAAGGTGGAATCAGAGGAGAACGTCTGAGTGAAGAGTTCTGCTTTATCAGCAGAAGAAATAGTTACAGAGCCATCAGAGTGGAAAAGAGGAGGGAAAAATGATGAGGTAAAACAGTTGGAAAGGTTTTTGTTAAGGTAGCAAAAGGAGCAGGAAGATTTTGAGTTGAAGAGTCCACAGGAAATAGTATGGACGAAATTATTTTTAGCAGAGCAAAGAACAGACTAAGCATAATTCTGGGCAGAAACATAAAAGAGATAAGATTCAGGGGTGGGATGGCTCTGGTGCTTTTTGATGACCTTCACCTTGTTGTGGAGAGCGTTAGAACAAGCATGATTAAACCAATTTTTTTCATTAGTCACAGGATATGAGAAGGAAATGTATGCTTCCATGCTCGGAAGGATAACCATCGAAAAGCACAAGGCACACTCAGGTGGCTCTCGGCCATGGAAGCAATAATATTCCAGGGAGAATTCAAGAAGTACTGCCTGAGGATCTCCCAATCAGCAGCCCCAAAATGTCATGGCCGCCACTTCTTAGGAGGGCCTACTGGCCTTTATGGAGCAATAGGACAGGTTCTAGTCTGAGGAACCCAATGGAGAGAACAGATTAACAGCACAAGTAGAAGGACTAGTTGTAAGGAAGAGGTCATGTATGTTAGAACTCTCTCCAAGGCTGTCAGGGATATGGTTAGAGGGCTGTAAAAGCTGGTCTAGATCATTAAGGATAGAAAAAATGTGAGCTTGTCCGCCAGGTGGATCAGCGAATGGGTAGGAGAGCCAAAGGTGGTATTGAACATTGAAATCACCTAGAACTGAAATTTAAAAGAAAGAAGAAATTGATAGGATGAGTTCCATCATAGATGAAAGATAGTCAAAGAATTTTTAATGGTCAGAATAAGTAAACACACAGATATATTTAGTCAGAGAATGACACGATAGCCGAAACCAGAGAGTAGAGAATTCAGAAGATTCAAATTCAGAAACATGAGAGCGAGATAAGTTGTTGTGTACATATACATAATATCCACCTTTTGCTTTGAAATGAGTGTAGAGAAAGTAGGAGGATTCAGAGAAGGCTTTGCTCTCAGTTGCCTCAGGAAGTTGAGTCTCAGTGAGGAAGAGATACCCGGCATTCCAAAGAGACCTAGAAACCACTATGCTTATTATAGTGATTCCAGGTTGCCAGTGCATACCCATATGCTGACTCCCTATCCCTGATTTTCTGACGATGGAACCGTGTTAGGTGGCCCCAGAGAAATTTCAACTGTTTTATTTGCAGACGAAGAGTAGCAACAACAGGTCTACAGTCAGTGGCAATAAACTTCACACTCCTCAAAACCTTGCAGTTTTGAAGGTCTTCCACCTAGAACGTGATTCATGTCCTAAACAACCTCCTAGGCATTAGAATACCAAGCCCAGCAAAAAAATAAATAAATAAATAAAAAACTCGCAGTTGGAACAAGAACCTACCAATTATCATACTGTGGGATTTTGCGAAATTCAAAGGAATGGAACGAATGGCATTCCTTATTCGAAAGCAATACGGACCTACACATTCCTGTTGGTGCCAATAACAACACTGATGTCGCCTAAGATGAATAGTGTACTCCAGTGGAGCCACTGTTCCATATCTGTGTCGAGATTTGTGTAGAAAAACTATAGTTCCTCGACATCACTTACGTGAGTGGAAGCATGACTATAGTTCCTCGACATCACTTACGTGAGTGGAAGCATGCACACACAGCCCTATAATATGGAGATGATATTTCCGCAGCAAGCGTGTTTTCTGTCTCTGTTTTCCTGATGCTTGTATACCAATGTATCATAATACAACAATATGTATTTAGAGTATTTTTTTCTGCCAGCTCTACGAATTATAATTTATGATACATTTAGCCAAGAGTATGAATAAAACAACGTCATAGGTTGCTGCAGTGCAGAACATACTTTCTTTACGTTTCCCTTCATGACCGCCTTAACCTAATGTCTCTTTAATTATAACAGTAAAAATAAAACTGAAACCATTGGAATGAACACATATATGAAAATAATTTATTTTGCCATCATAAAGTACACTGTATAAGCACATTACAAACAGTAGAAAATTGTCATTATCTATTAACAGTTAACAGCACTACTTACACATCTTCATATACACAAACATATTTCCATAACTATTTCTTACTGATTTTTAAATACAGTCAACCTAGCCAGCTGCTTTCTTACTTGAGTACCAATAGCTTCCTCTGCGACAAATTTCTTAATGTGATGTACCTTAATGATAGTGCAGCACTGTGATTATAGTTTTAATTTGTGAACATTACTGTCCTCAATGGATGTGTTTAGACAATCAAATATTCTCTGAATAGTAATAGTGTGTGAGATGACGTGCAACACAGCTGTGAAAATAACTATAGTTGTAGAGTTCAATTTCGTGTATAATATGAGATGCATTGATTCGTGTATAATATGTTCGTGTATAATAATAATATTCGTCTATAATATAATTCGTGCATAATAATATGATTCGTGTATAATATGATATGAAATCGGGCGCACTTTTGATTGTTAGGTTACCAGGGTACGATAATGACAACCTCAGAGTCGTGCGCCATGACTATAGTGGCACTGGCTCGTGTTTTAAGATTTTTTTTTTGCGAAATTTGGATGCTTTTCTAAGTTTCATGAGAGATTTTAACTACATTCTCACTTGACTAGAGGAGGCCTCCCCAGTCTCTCTTGCCAATAAAAGTGTTCAAATAACTATAGCCTTTAGACACTGATACCAGTGCTTTTTGAGAGGGAAGAATCTTTTTCCCGGCCATTTAACATACCCAGTAAGCTTGTAGAATTAGCATCAAGATATATTGCTTACCTGTGAAATGTAATGCCATCTCTCTTCGATGAATTCCTGTGTCCATTTTTGCATCAGTAAGCTGTGCAGTGGACCATGGCACTGTACTTTCCGGACTCATCAGTTGATTTCAAAAGACACAAGCGTAAGTGCGAGGTGCTAAACATGGCTGCCACTACACCAGAGCCACCCTGGCAGCGGATGCACAAACTACGCGGCTCTACCCATGAGAAAGCCCCTCCATATTACAGAGATCAGTGCATACACAGCTATATAAGAGATGAAGCCGAAATATGCTTTTGCCTTCCAAGCACTGTATACTCATGAACCGAAGTAACCCTCTCTACAGAAGAGACATGTGGAGGTGTATGGTATGTAGGAGGGTTACTGGGCCTTGGGAACAGGCTTTAAAGTCTATGCTCAGAGTCAGACACATAATAATTAAAAAAAGAAAAAGGGAATGGCACAACGACACCCCCAAAGATGTGATCCACTGCTACAGCCAGATTGCTACCGATCAAACCATGGCTAGGGCACCTAATTTCAAGCTATGTCAACCTCCAGTCACCTCTATTCTCGTGACAACAAAGGAGGCAATTATCCTTGAAGAAGCACAGAGCGTTTGAAGCCCCCATCCGAAATGTCCTCCAAAGGTTAGAGCCACGGACAAAACTTTGGGCACACATGCCCTAGTTATCACCGTGATGCCTGTTAAAATCAGGATTGATGGTACTCCCCTCCCACTAATCTGACGTCTAAGGTGCCTTAGGCTTTACCTTACTATATTCATAAATGATGCCAGTCCACAAGACTCCTGACATGGTTGACACGAGATCCCTAACCTGCCAGCACGCGAAAATGAAACTCTCGGCAATTGGGGCCAACAGAAACCAGCTAACCCTTACAAATACATTTTTCTCTGTGTAATACTGGTGGCTGTAGCAAGTCAGAGGACACTCACCACTAGCCTAAGGACAGGGGCATGCCTTCCTTGAGCATCTGGTATGACAAACGAACTCCAGCTATTGCATTAGATGGCTGATAACTAAAAAACTCAATAACCCTTTAGCGGCGCTTTATTTTTCATAACAGCTTACTTACTGGACACGACCAGTGGAGTTGCCAGTATATTTGCCAATGTCCCAACCTAATAAAAGTAGTACTGGCTTACACGATAACGGTAGCAGATCAAGACCTGACCTGGCGGATCAGAAATAGGTAAAAGAATCCTTATAAACCCCTAGATTATCGGCAGAATCTGGTAGAAACTTTTTTTAGAGTAGAAAATAAGTATGACGCTTGAGGAGTAGGCATGTAGGGGAAAACCTGCCAACATCGACAACCTCTCTCTCTCTCTCTCTCTCTCTCTCTCTCTCTCTCTCTCTCTCTATTCAGCTTTCAATGGAAGAGGGCCAAAGTGATCCCGAAAAGTCAAGAGATGAAACTACACTCAAGCATAGAACTCTGTACCTCACTGAACAATCATCTCTAAAGGTTTTTGTTCTGAGATTCAAAGTAGACGAAAGAAATCACCAGGTGACATAAAATGGTGATTATCGATGTTTTGATACTCATTATTGCACTGAACTAAGAGCCACTGGACAACGATAATACGTAGAAGACCATGAAGTTGCTAACCACTCTCTTAGATGGGATGTTTATGAGAAAGGCGTGACAGACAGAAAATCAATTTATGTTACTCTTTTGTTCATTTTTCCCTAATAAGCTTAAACTGTCATTTGTTCCTGTATCTGACATATATCAGTCGCCAATCATGTAGTAGTTAACACAGATGAATACACTCATAAACTGTGTCATTACATAATATAGCTAGGGGTGAACTCCAGTCATGTAGCGGTAAGGAACCATGTATATGAGAGATCGAAACCGACTGGGTCCACTTCCTGCAAGGATTCTTCCTCTAAAGTATAAAGCTCTGAAATTTCTTAATGTATACAACTAGGTGAGAATCTGCACACTCTCCTTTTCTGTCTGATCTCCTTTTCACTCTCAGTTCCATTCTCCTGTTCCTGCCCACTCTCCTGTTCCTGTTCACTCTCCCCTTCCTGCCCACTCTCCTGTTCCTGTCTACTTTCCTGTTTCTGCCCACTCTTCTATCCCCACCCACTTCCCTGCTCCTGCCTACTTTCCTATTCCTGCCTACTCTCCTGCTCCTGCCCACTGTCCTGTTCCTATCCACTGTCTATTTCCACTGTCCTGTTTCTGTCGATTGTACTTTTCATGTCCATTCTTCCTGTCCTCTTATCTGCCATTCCCCTGTCCATTGTTGCATTGTATTCTTCCTGTCTGCTCTTGCTGTCTATTGTTCATTGTTAACTTTCTGTCGGCTCTTCTTGTCCACTGTGCCCGCCCAATGTCCCGGCCCCTGATTCTGCCCATTTTCCCTGGTCATTGACTTGTCCACTTCTTTATCTTCCAACTTTTCCCACTCTTATACTGTAATTATGAGATTGATGTGTTTTGTCAATGTTCATCATAAAGCTCTGTCCTGCACCTCCGAGACTGTCCCGGTCTGATATGCCATTTTTGTTTTCGCCAGTTGTACGGCCGGACACCATTCCTGGCGTTAACCCTCCCCATTTATCCTGGCTTGGGATGGTGCTTCGGTTCAACAGTGTAATAATTATAGTCTCAAGTTTTAGCACCATGGTATAGTGCAAGAACTTGGGACCAGTACTGAGTCGGGCTGTCAAACCCCGCAGTGGCTGACGGAGTTCATTCAGCCTGACTGCTCCTTATGGGCCCTTCTAGTATGGCCCTACATTGTTCAAGTAGTACTCAAACCAGCTCATCACGGGGATGTAGATGAGCATGTTCACCTTCATCCCGGAAGGACCCCCACCAAGTTTTCCTGCTGGGGCTGGGGCATAAGAGAGTCTAAGGGGAGGTGGGGATGAGGTGGTCTGGTCCACCTCCTTGGTGCCATTAAAATCCCTACCTCTGAAGGGCCTCTACTTTTTCAGGTGGGGCTCTAGCTCAACAAGGTCTTAGGAGAGGTCGAGGATGAGGTGACCCTGCAATTTTTCTCTGTGCTCTCTTTGTCCCTACCTCCAAAGGTCCACTACAAGTTCTGGATAGGGTTCTAACACAGAGGGTCTCAAGAGGTGTGTGTGTGTGTGTGTGTGTGTGTGTGTGTGTGTGTGTGTGTGGAGGGGGGAGGGAAACAGCCAATATACTCATCCTGGCTGGTTTATAACTTAGGTGGGGGGTAGGGTTTTTAGTATGACTAATGCTAGTAGCCCCTTCTAGTATGGCGTCCACACTATGGTGTGGAAACAAAGAAGAAAATCTATACTATGACCAGCACGTAAACCCATCTGTGGCTACACCTCTCCAATACCATGCCACACCCACCTGTTTTCCTCTAGGAACGTGTGTTATGAGTCCAAAATATATTTACAAATCATAAAAGATAGATAGATAAATAGATAGATAGACAGCTCTATGCGAGCCTGGGAATGGGAAATGATCTTGCAAGTTACACTGAGGAAAAGCTGACGACAGATTAGGCAGTAGCCAGTCAGGAGATGATGCAGTTAGTTTGTCAGTGATACAGCAGGAGAACAAAGCCTAGTGACCATACACACACATACACACATACTCACACACAGGCTTCTAGAACTTTCCAACCACAGTGAACACAGGTGACACGACTCCTGTTTCACCAGAATTTAGGAAAGGGAGCTCAGAAGAAGAGAGGCCATAGAATCGGCAGGTAGTGGGGAGAAAGGCTTAGCAACTTGGAAGAGAGAGAGAGAGAGAGAGCGAGACAGGGAGACAGGGACTCTACTTATACTCACTCGTGTGCGAGAGACTTGTTAATATTTCCAAGACAAATAAAAATAGTCCCATACTCTTCTTTATCTCTCCTTTGTCATTGCATGACAAATGGGAACCAAGATTATCAACGTACAAACAACTCAAGTATAACAACCGCTCGTCCACAAGTCTAATATATTTAACTTCTCTACAAGTAACTACAAAGTCTTTTTATGACATTTGGTAGCAGCGAACGTATACGAACCTCGTCTATGAATCAACAGTTAATTCCTACAAAATATCAAGATTGAAAACAAAAAAATACCTCTCACAACCAACGAACTACAACCATCTATAATCAACTACAAGTAACAACTCTACGAGTTGTCTGTATAATCTTCTACACGCACCTACAAGTAGCGGCAGTCTTCATCCTACAACGAGTATATCACAAGAAAAAAGGACCACGAATACCTCGAGGAAGAAAAACAAAACAAACAAACGGAAAGTGAGACACGACTCACAATTCACAACTACCAGACCTCACCCTCCTCTCTCTGCTACCGTCCCCCAACCTCCACCGCTGACGCAGGAGTGAAGAGGTCAAGACGATGAAGCAAATACCAAGTCCATATTCACAACTCATCTTACTCACTCATCTTCACTCAAGTTACTCATCGCTACTCATTTACTCACCACAGCTACCAGTGTGGGAAGCTGACGTCACCATTTGCTGAGATGACATCACAAAGCGAGTCTGCCATGCCAAGCAACGTGTGACTGACACCAGGCACTTCTCACCCACTACTCATTACTCATTATTCACATAACTCCTATTCATACTCATTTATTTCCACAGTATTGAGTTGGAAATTCGACGTTCTATGCTGAGGTTTGCCTGGGACAGCTGTTAACCACCACAAGCACCAGGCCATGGAATTTCCTGAGTAATATCGTCCATCAACACAGCACTAGAATTATCAAGAGATCTTCAATCAAACCTGCATTTTTCTTCCGAGATCGACTTTTGTATCGACACACCTCTACGATCTGTATCAAGTGGGTAAAATTATACTTACTCATTTCTTCTCAGTGCTAAAATTAGCTATATTCAACTTTTTTTTACTTATTTCCATATATACACTTATACACTCACTATCTATCATTTATTTCAACTTATTTACTCATCTATTTTGTTAGGACATAAATAAACAAAAGGCGTATTTCATAACACCAAATCTTAATGACAGGAATATTTTCTCCACCACCCACGTTAATACCAGATAACACACAATTTGCCACAACAACAGACTCACAATTAAGAGAGCACCAAGGCAACCCACCCCTTGTACAAACCTCACCACAAACTAAAGACCAAGAAACAAATACGGCAGTTTCAGATGATGAGTGGGAAACCCCCTCTGACGTAGCAAGTGCGGACTTTGTTGCTGACTTGCACACGTATGCCAAAATACTTAACAGGGTTCACCGGTCCGGTTGTACATATTCCACCATTCCCTCACACAACGATAAACACGTCCAAGTTGAATTAACAGAGCAAACAGTGAAAATGAATCAAGAAACAAATACCGCTGATCTAACAACCACACCTCAAGTGTTTGTGTATCACGAGGATAAAACTGCCCCAAAATTCTCTGGCACAGACAAAGATCGCATTGATGTCATTTCATTAGTCAGTCAGTGCGAACAAATGTTCATCAAGTGCCACATACTAGATGAACAAGAGAAAATTGCTATTTTTTCATCTTGCATAAGCCAGGAAAGATGTCCAGCAAGCAATTTACTGCACTCAGACAAGCTCCATAAGGCTAGGACATATGATGAATTTAAAACTGAATTTTTGAAGAAATTTTCTGGAGGTATGAACTTCTTGCCAGGTATAATTCCGAATTACATAAAATTGTAGATCTTGTAAGGGAGCACACTACAAACCATGTGCTCAGTGAAATAACTGCTGATGTCTCCACAATCAAAAGAACATTGTTAGTTACTTTGGAAAACTCAAATTGGATAACAGATGATGGAAAGATGTCCCCAGACCTCGTCGTGGACATCATTGGTTATGTAGCTGCCTTGTGTAAATTACCTGATAAGACCCTTAAGATCGCCAAGACGATCGCGTACACCCCAGGAATGTGCTTGCTAGACTTAATGAACGAGGTAGAGATGCAGTGCAGTAAAGCAGGTATGGTCGACACACATGCACATTCTAGTAGAATGAGGGTACCTGAGACAGTATCAGCTGTGAAAACATCTACACCGACCCCAAACAGAGACCAAAATCGATCGCGACCTGAAAGCAGGCAGAGCAAACAACCAAACATGACAAGGCCTCGATCACAGACACCAGGCTACAGGCAGTTTCATAAGTTTCCGCGCAGCCCGAGCAGGTCTCGCGCCATAAACAACACTACTTATGGGAAATCACATCGTAGGTCACAGTCAAGGGATAGGTCCATTCTATGTCATTATTGTGCAAAACCAGGACACACAAGGTATGAATGCTTTATCAAAGCAAAAGAGGACAACCCAAAGACACAAGGATTTGGTCCTTACTGTAGGCATCATAGATACCAAGGGCACTGGACCAGTGATTGCAAAACAGTAGAAAAAATTGTGTCTATGTTCAAATCGGGGGAAGACCAAGTCATGACAAAAAACGAACAAACGTAAAGAAAAACAAGTCTAAAATTCACATAGGAGGCATGTTGGGAAATGAGTGTATCTTGATACCAGCTGTATGTGAGGATCAAAACGTTTCCTTATTTTTAGATACAGGCTCTCCAGTGAACTTAATAACACGTGAAGAAATAAATAGAATTCTTAAAAATAAAAAGAAAGTAACTTTTCTGGATGAAGCTGATTTAGATTTATACACGGTAGATGGACAACAAATTACAGTGAAAGGTATGATAAGATTAAATATCAGTTTCACAAAGACTACAAGACCATTCTCTGCATTTTTCTATATCGTTGAAAACTTAGCAATTAAAGCTCATATGTTACTGGGCTTAAGATCCATGAGAGCTGAGAACATAACCATACTCCCACAAATGAATGGTATAGACTTTGACAATGAATTAATAGAGGAAATACCTTCAGAGCCCTCACCGATTGGTAGAAGAGAGCCAAAAAGAATTGGTAATATTAAAGGCTTAAACAAACATACACAAACAGATGAGTGTATAGATCCACTCCCACCACCAACCCCATCCTCCAGAATTAGTGACCCAGATAACAGTACGATTTATCAATTTTTCCAGCCCATCTCACTAATGATTTAGTTATACCACCTATTTCATACATGAAGGTTACAATAAAGAGCAAATTACGGAATAGTACTGTTCTTGTCTTAGAAGAATTATGTAAAGTAAAGGGATTGTCAGTAGAAAACGCATTATGTCATACGAACGACGAAGGGCAAACTCAGATATTCATAACTGTTCTCCACATGGACGTAATCAACATGGGCCTATTTACCCAATAACCATTTAACCAGCCTGCCGTCTACCCTGCCCACCCTGCCTACCCAGATACCCACCCACTCACCGTGCCCACCCTGCTTACCCAGATACCCACCCACTCACCCTGCCCTCACATCCAACCTGAGCGCCCCACCTCACCCTACCCCAGTGGTTTCCAACCTGTGGGGCAGGGGGCACGAAGGGCTGCCTTGGGGGGGGGGCGCGAAGGCTTGATAAAGAGGGTAATTATATTTGAAAACTATGAATTATGATAGAATTCTGTAATTTCTAAAAATGGAGAAAATATTTCAGATGTGAATAAGAAATCTAGTTATCTGAATAAAAACAATTTCAAAGATTAGAAATCTATGATAATTATTTACATGTCCCAACTATGCCAGTAAAATACAGTATCTGAGGAAGGGAGGCGCAGGGAACGTGTCATTCAGTGAGGGGGGGCGAGAATTAGAAAAGGTTGGAAACCACTGCCCTACCCCATCACACCCACCCACCCACCCAGCCAATCACCCTGAACACCTGATCCATCAACCCACACACTCTCCCACTCGTTCCAGCCACCCACCACCCTACCCACGCTGGTACCAAGTTCCACCATGATGATTTGCAAGTTACTACAGAGAGGGGAAGGAGTACGAACTATTTTATACTATAGTTACGGAGTTCATGGAATTTTCTGTATTTCTAATCACATCTTCAAGAAAGGTCTTTCATGAGCTGAATAATAGTATCAACTGGGAACCTAAATTAAAAGAAAAAACATATCCTGACGGGGTTAATAATGAAATGAGGGGAAATGTAATGTAAAATGAGAACAGAGAAATGTGCACGAGTGTGTGTGTGTGTGTGTGTGTAATTCACCGGGTCGGTCAGGATCACTTGATGGTCGTGATGGTCAGCTTTTACCCTCCTGGAAGGGAGCTGAGAGCTCATATAGTCCGATCTAAGGGCAAGGCTGTGACCTCCACCCACGCACACACCCGTCCCCTTGCTCAAGGGGGACAGTAACCACCCATTTCGTCAGTGAAACTTTTCGCAACCTGAGCGAGGCGCAAATTCCCGTCCACCAATTGGCAAGCGATGTGTGTGTGTGTGTGTGTGTGTGTGTGTGTGTGTGTGTGTGTGTGTGTGAGAGAGAGAGAGAGAGAGAGAGAGAGAGAGAGAGAGATGATGATGATGATGATGATGATGATGTCCAAAGAGTGATAGATGAGATACTGAATGTTAGAAAATTGAGTCTCGTTGGTCCATCAGCTTTAAACTGAAAACACGAAGCGGATTATTTTTTATGTGTACGAATCTGGGCACAGACTTCACAGCCTGTTCCCAAGGCCCAATAGTCTTCCTACATACCACATACAACAATTACTGTAGGACGTGACTGAAACAGAGCCTTCCTGAGCCTCATTGCTGACCTTGTTGTGTAATGTGGGGTGTAGGCTATTAAAATATAATAATCAACATAGATGTCCGTTAGAAACAGGGTCGCGATTTCTTTGTGATGTTATTTCTAAGCATACGACCCTTACAACCCTACCCTCATTGCCTGAGGAATTCTCTTTTTTTTCTTAGCTGCTTAATTCGTAGGATGTTCCATTTGATTATAGCACGTTTATATGGGCATAGTTTGCGTAATTAATCAATGACGAAAATATTCATCAGCCACAAACGTACTAGATAGAAACGGGAGCTTCAGAATCCTACTACAGGGTTTTTCTAGTCATTAAAGTCTACGGACGTGATGCACGAGCTACAGGGTCATAATATGGGTCTTCGCAAAAGGTGCTAAATTCTACAAAACTGAAGCACCACGCTATCCCCCCAACTTAATAACTAAAAAAAAAAAAACTACAGTACAGCATTTCGCAGAAATGCTCCCGCGCAAAATAATGAACTGGTAAGGGAAAGGTGGCATAGTTCGACTATCTTAGCTTGGAAGAGAATTTCGTCTTTTTGCAACATTATTTTCTGTATCTCACTGCCAGAACAATTCAGTACTTTGGCTCAAGCTATATATTTTCTATAGCCTGTTGTCATTACTGGTATCAATTATTAGTGCTGATCTCGTTTTTGCAGTTCAATATTCACGATAAAGAGATGAGAGTATTAGCCGGGGTTTAAATTGCATATTATAGGGAACTGTTAGCTATTTATGTCCACTAACATACATCCTGCAATATCAAGGGAGCATAAGTAGTAGAATGCAAATCAACAAAGAAAGTGAACTAAGTCTGAGTATCAGTGTCCCAGGACAAAGCCTGTTTATGGTGTTTTGCTAACATCAAGAATCTGTGGAAGTTCATATTAAAATGAGATTTGGCTGAGAAATGTTTAAGTCTTAATAAGCTTTCTCAATTTTTAGGCGGTACGGTCCTATATTCTGCGAAGAGGGAGAAAATGACTAATAAAGTTATGGCGTAACGTCCCAAACTTTCACTCGGAATTTTACTTTCATCAGCAGATTCACACTTTTACTCTGGTCGTGGAGGAACCTTAACTCAGCACCGCCTCGCCCGTCCCACTTACCACGGTCGTAACACCAGGAGGCCACGCCCGCACAAGGGGGCGTATTCCTCACGGCTTAACAGGTTTCGTAACACCCCTTCCAATTCCCACCAACCCTTCCATTTCGTAACACCCTTCCCAATTCGCATAATCTCTTCTATTTCGTAGCACCCCTTTTATTGCGCAACATCTCATCCATTTCTCAACATCCCTTTCATTTCGTTACTCCCCTTCCATATCGTTATATCCCTTCCATTTCGCAACTTCGTAACATCCCTTTCATTTCCTAACACCCCTTCGTCTATGATTTATTAAGTGAATTACACTTTGGTACACTCTAGTACGGTCCTGATGCAAACTGTGTCGATATTAAACAGACATCGTTTGTGGTAGGTGGTGGCGACCATCATCCACTCACTTGATGTAGAGCTGCCTACTTCTTCCTTAGCCTTTATCATTCTATTTCTGTGTCTGCCCTCCTCTCTTCATATTTCTCCAATCTTTCCTGTCACTTCTTATTGCTTTTCTTTCTTTTACAGGTGGCTTTACATTGAGTGACAAGCCAAATGGTTTCCTGTAAGCCAAGAAACCATTTACTACGGTGGGTGGTAACCATATAACCAAACCATACGTGCTCCCTACGTGTCAACAAGTGGGTTGGTGGAGGATTAGTGTCCCTCCCCATAAAACAAATAACTCAGAGTCAAATGGCCACCCCTTACGGGATTGTGGCGTCTAGCAATAGATAGATAGATAGATAACAGACAACACAGTATCAACACTCTTAGGCTCTAGTTCCAGCTCTCAGTTGAATAAAAAGGACTAACGTTAGCCGAAAACAACACTAGAGTTGTTCCGAGCTTGAGATGGATGATGATAGTGATACTGATATCCTCTACTACAGTTGCAGACTTTGTTGATATTACCGGTATGTGTCTATTATCAACATATAAAAGAATACTGACATGTTCTGAGGAGCATGTATCTTTTTTGAGAAGTTGATACGGAGACTCAGATGCCTAGGAGAAAAATGGGGTTAATCCAAGCAGTGAGTAGACTGTAGCACCAGTTGAACATGGCAGTACTTCCAAAGTGGATGGAAAACTGATGATAGGGAGAGCTGGAGCTCCCGTTTCATCAGCCTTCGGGACTAGCTTCTGACCACCTCCCTTTGAGGAACGTTTTCGGTGTTTCAGTAACACAGAGAGTAGACCAGCATACTCTCTTATACAATTTCCTCCAACTGTCAACACCAAACTACATGCTCATTACACATCACACCTCCTTTAAAAAAAAAAAAAAAAAAAAAAAAAAATCAACATCTAGCTTCAGCGTCCCCGGGGCATGGCGGGGGGTGGGACAGGGACCATAAAAGCTCCCACTATTCGTCCCTGTCTCGGTAACGACAAAGAGAGATGCTTGAAACCACTGTCTGCTTCACCTCTTCATTTCTGCAACATTCACGGTCTGTCCTCTAATTTTTCTCTTTGTTGAACATCATCTCTCTTCCTCTAAACTTCTCCTTCTTTTCCTTAATGAGACTCAGCTGTGTAAAGCGACTGATAGCAAATCCTTCTCTGTATCCTTCTACTTCTCTATATTCACTTAAAGCCAAAGGTGGCTGTTACGTAGTAACAACAACATATCTTGTCCTTGTGTTTCTGAGCTTGAAGCTTCTGAAATCTAAACTCTCTGGTTTCGGCTATCCTGTCATTCTCTGACTAAATACATTTGTGCTCTTTACTTTTCCCCTACATCTACTGACTACGAAAAATTACTTGACTATCTTACTTCTAAGACGGAACACATCCTATTAATTTCTCTTTTCTGTAAAATCCACATTCTAGGTGATTTCTTTGTTCACCAACACCTTTGTCTCACCTCTCCTGTCACTGATCCACCTGATGAACAAGCCTACATCTTTTCCATCCTTAATGACCTAGACCAGCATTGTACAATACGCTATCCGTATTGCTAACTGCTTGGAGAGAGTTCCAACATACTTGACTTACTCCTTACAACTATTCCTTCTACTTATGCTGTTAATCTTTTCTCTCCATTGGGCTTCTCCGATCACAACCTTATCACCTTAACCTGTCCTATCGCTCCAGCAAGGCCGGTGGACCATCCCAAGAAGCAGCGGCTTTGGCAGTTTCGAACTGCTTACTGGGAGGCCTTCAGGCAGTACTTCTTTGATTTTCCATTAAATGATTATTGTTTCCATGGCACAGAGCCATCCGAGTATGTTTCACACATTTGGAAGTTATTCTCTCAAGCATAGAAGCATACATTCCTTTCCTTTATTCTGTGACTACTGCAGAATAAAACTTGGTTTAATCACGCTTGTTCTAATGTTGTCTATAACAAGGAAAAGGCCTTCAAAAGGTACTGGACACATCTACCCCTGAATCTCATCTCTTTTATGTTTCTGCCTGGATTGGTGCTAAGTCTGTTCTTCATTCTGCTAAAAATAATTTCATTCATACTAAATGCTCCATCTGGTAACTTGCCAAAAACCATTTCAAGAACTTTACTTCATCATCCTTCCCTCTTCTTTTCCACCATGATGACTCTGTAGCTGTTTCTTCCACTGATAAAGCAGAACTCTTCACTCAGACTTTCTCCTCATATTCCACCTTAGACGATTCCGACTTTTTCCTCCATTATTTCCACCCTTTGACTCCCTTTTGGCTGACGTTAAAATTTCTTTAAATCATGTGTTTTTTGCCACCACTGACCTCAATACTAATAAGGCATATGGGCCTGATGCCTGATGGGCTCCCTCCAGTTATCCTCAAGAACTGAGCTTCCATGCTTACACCCTGCTTACGTAAACTCTTTTGCCTTTTTGTACCTTTCTTGCTGCAAGGCTGCCCCCATTCAGCCTGTCCCAAAGCAAGGTGACCATTCCCAGCCCTCTAAGTATTGCACGATCGCTTTAGCATCCTGTGTTTCCAAAGATTTTTAATCCGTTCTTAGTATAAAAAAAAAAAAAAAAAAAAGCACCTTTCCTATAATAATCTTCTCTTCGATCATCAGAGTGGATTCCGGAACTTCCTTTCAGACTCCTGTTTATCCTCTTTTCGGAACTTGGCGAAAGCTTTGCCACTGCTCTTGGTATATCAATGGCTTTCGATCGAGTCTAGCATAAATCTTTAATTTCCATACTGCCTTCCTACGGTTTCTATCCTTCTATCTGTGCCTTCATCTCTAGCTTCAATTTTGGTCGTTCTAACTGATGCTGTACACGGTCATCGTTCTTCTCTATCTATCTATCTATTGCCAGACGCCTTAATCCCGTAAGGGGTGGCCACAAACAAATCGCCTCCATGTCACCCTGTCCTCCGCCATTTCACTGCCCTGCTCGCAGCTCACCTCCCCCCCTCTCATGTACCTCTCCATTCCATCCCTCCATCTCATTCTTGGCCTCCCCTTCTCTCTCCCCCTTCCACCTCACTCACATACACTTTCTTCATCAGTCTCTCACTCTACATCCTCTCCACATGGCCAAACCACCTCAGTTTGTTTCTCCTAACGCTTCTTCTTCTAGAGCTATTAATATTGGTCTTCCTCAGGTCTTCTCTTCCCTCTGTTCACCAGTGACCTTCTAAGGTGTACAGCTAACCGTATTGTCTCATTCGCAGATGACTCCACCCTTCGCCTTTCCATCTGCTTCCCACTATGTCTATCTCAGTAGTTACTTCAACAAACAAGGGATGAAACTATGGCACACTTAATATCTGACTTGGCTGATCTCTGATTGGCGTAAAAGTAATCTCGTTTTTAATGCATCAAAAACTCAGTTCTTACATCTTTCGACCCGTCAAAATCTAGAACAGGAATATCCTCTGACTTTTAACAATAATCAAATCAATCCTTCATCACCTTTGAACATACCTGCGGTTTTATTCTCTGGGGATTTATCTTGGAAAGATCATGTTGCCTCTCTTGTAAAATCTGCTTCCGAGAGAGTGGGCATCCTAAGCCCACTCTGTGCCTGCTTTACCCCTCCACAGTTGTTAACTTCAGACATGAGTTTTATTCGCCTCTGTGAACAGTTTCACTCTCAGGTGTGGGAAGGCTCTTCTCAACACGTTGGAGTCAATGGCTTTTCGTCTCATTAACTCTCCTTCTCCTCTTATTAGCTCCCTTCAACCTCTACCTCCTCTCCGCATTGTTGCATCTTTGCCTTTTTTCTATCGGTACTTCAATGGTCACGGCTTCTCTGACCTGTCTGCTTGCATCCCCCCACCATTACGGCGAGCGTGTAGCATCCTTCTAACAGGAAATTCTCATCCCTTTTCGGTCCAACTCCTTAATGCAAGAGTTAACCGTTACTTCCATTCCTTCATGTATACAACAGGCCAACTCTGGAACTGTCTTCCTCGTTCTGCATTTCTTATTGCAAATGATTTTCGTTTTTTTAAACGCAATATGTCCAGACATCTCGAGATGAACAGCTGTTGTATTTGGCTCTCTCTATTTTCTTTTTTTTTTACTTTTTCTTGTAGGGAACAATTTGCGGGCTTCTTGCCTTTGATTCCTTCTTTCTTGTATAAAAAAAAAAAAAAACTCACATGGGACAATACTCACAACTTAACCTAACCCAACCTAACACCCCAGAACAACGAACAAAGAATACTGATTCAAGGGGATCTTGATAAATTGCTTAATTGGGCTGAAAAATGGCAAATAGATTTTAATATCGATAAATGCAAAGTTCTAAATGTTGGAAGGAAAAATGAAAAATGTAGTTATACAATGAATCATTCTCAACTCATGAATGTAAACCATGAAAAGGATCTAGGAATAATTGTAACAGATGATCTTAAGCCAAGTAAACAATGCACAGAAGCTATAAAGAAAACTAACAAACTAGTTGGATTTATAGGTAGATCATTTGAGTTCAGATCTGAAAAATAACACTTTTCCTGTACATTTCCTTAGTTCATCCACATCTAGAGTACTGTGTGCAGTTCTGGTCACCATATTACAGGAAAGACATAAAGAAATTAGAGAGCGTGCAGCGACGAGTAACAAGAATGATACCCAGACTAAGGAACAAATCATACGAGGAGCGATTAAATGGGCTAAAGTTATTTAACCTACCAAAACTCAGACGACGAGGGGATCTGATTGAAGTATTCAAGATTATTAAGGGAATCAATAATATGGATGCTGACAAGTACTTTGCCACTGATCGTTCGAACAATAGTAGAGGTAATGGGTACAAGATTATTAGAAAGCATTTCCAGTCAAATGAAGCGAAGCATTTTTTCTTTGACAGGGTCGTTAACCCGCCCCGTCCCGACCACTTTTTCACCACTGGTACCCCCCAATCCCGACCATTTTTCGACCCTTTTTTTTTTTTTTGCTAAAATTTTCGCTTTTGGTCAGAAACAATGGTCAGTGACAAGGAAATTGTTCCCCAGGGTCCATAATTACCCTAAACAGGTATGCCTTTGTCCCACCTGGCCCCTTGTTCTCCGTAGGCGGTCTGAGCCTCTAACGTTTTCTATGGTATTATAAGTCTGGGAAACCAATGAAAGTAAGTAGATATGTATTTATTACAAACATAAAAACATATGATAAAAGAGCATATTGGATTTTCTACAAAAATAGAGCAGAAATAAGCATTGTACCATCGTGAAAAACGAGCAAAATCGTGCAACTTGGTCACAAGGAATCGCTAACATTCGAAAATCATGATACATATCATTTTTTTTACTTACATAATACTTCTACAATAACATTATACCATTTTACATTTTATTGAACTGTTTTTACGTATTCACAGGCCTTTTGATAACATTTAGCGTAATGTTAGCGCTTATTTACGTAGTGAGTGAACTCGCTGTGACTGTTGTTTCAACTCGTATTGTGTTTTTTCTACTTACATAATACTTTTCTAATAACATTATACACTTTTCAACTTTACAGAACTGTTTTGCGATAATTTCAGGCCTTACATAAATATATAGCGTAATAATAGCGCATAATAACACACACGGTGAAGTCGCTATGACTACTATTTCAACTTACAACCTATTTTTGTACTTATATAATAATTCTCCACTAACATTGCACATGTTTACACTTGATATAATTGTTATCACATAATTTCAGAACTTACGATGCAACTGAGCGTCATATTAGCGCGTACTTACACATGGAGTGTTATCGCGATATCATTTGTTTCATCTTACACTAGTATTCAACTTATAAACTACCTTACTACTAACATTACAACAAATTCCACTTTATATAATTCCTATCACATACTTACTGACCAGAATGTGGGTGTACTCGTGACATCAATTATTACAACTTACACTATTGTTCAACTTATATGTTTTATTCATGCTAACATTACACCCGTTTCCACTTTATATTCTTGCTATCACATATTTACTGACCAGAGTGTTATACTGAGCGTCATATTTTCGCAGATTTATACAGTGGGTGTAGTTTTCATATCACTTCGTTCAACTTACACTATTTCTCAACTTATACATTACTTTCCTGCAAACATTACACCCGTTTCAAGTTTATATAAGACTTGGCACATACTGACTGGCCTTATCATTATACTGAGCATCATATCGCCATCCCACACAGTTTCAGTAGTGTAGGAAGTTATGGTACTCTCTGAAACATGGCTGAAGGCACAAAGCAACATTGGTGGTGGTGGGGGAGGTGGAGAGCGGCGCCTTTCATCACTCGCACTTCTCTTCCCTCTCCCTTTTCCTTTACCCTTTCCCTTCTCTTTCCTTCCTTTCCCCACATCCTGGGGCTGTGTGGAGGAAGTTTGGGAATATTGTATGGCGAAAGACGTGCTGGGGAGTGGCTCCACCTCCTCTCCCCTAGGCCTACGTGCACCACGTGCTCGTGCTGCCTCCCTCACACCACTTCCCTTTCACCCCGCACTCCCACCACACCACTTTCGCCTTCCCCAGACAAAACACTAGGCCATACTTTATTTGCCTTCTCGCCCCACCTTCTGATCCTCGGGGTGAGATTTTTTCCTTCCCCAACCACAAGGCAACATCACGTCCTAATCCGCTATCATCATCATCGTCCTCATCCTCGTCCTTATCAGAATCTCTCTCTAGGGGATGGAGAGAGGTCCATGCAGGTGTTTTGGGTGCAGGCTGGCCTTCCCTTGCCTTACGATACGTGACATACCGCTTTTTCTGGGGCGAAGGGACCTCCTCATCACTGCTTGTTATTTCCTCCTCAAGCTGCAAATAATCTTGATCCACCACATCATCTTCAAGTGGAGAATCACTATCTCCAGTGAAGGCATCCAGGGCGGATTGCATTTCGTTGTCTGAGAGACCTGTACGCGCCATGTCTGACCTGGGTCACTGCTAACAGGTGAGTGACCGAGACAAGGGCGAGCGCAGGTCACGCGGGGTCTGGGACGCTGCCCGCCTGGGGGCAGGTAGGGGAGGCTTGGGTACGTGGGCGAATCGAAAATCTCGCGCGAATTTTGAAAATTGTGGAAATTATGAACCTTGCAATTGCAGGACATTGAAGTACGTCAACGGGATTGGCAGTGACATAATGTGAGGACGTGGAAGTACGTCGACGGGACGCCGCGGGTTAATATTTGGAATAAATTGCCCAGGGATGTCGTTGATTGCAGTACAGGGAAATACTATGTAATTTATAATAATTGTATCTTATTAACACTTGTAGTGTATAGATACAGTAGGATAAGATATAGTTTACCAGTTTTCAGTCTTTCCTATGATAATTCCACTTCAGCTTTTCCATGCTGCATGGTGGCCTTTCTCACTTTTTTCCTGCCAGCTTCAACTGGAGGGTTTGGTGGGTGGGGGAGAGCCTTCTTGCTCTACTATCCTTACCTACAACTTGGGGAATTAGATATCATAGTGATAGTCTTCTCTGTAAAAAACAGCCTCGAAAGGACCATTAGGTCTGTTGTTGTTTGCTTTCCTTTGTACTCCGTTGTACCATTCACTTTCATACCAGGTGTACATGGGACAAGTTTCACAGCCTACCCTAACCTAACCTTCCTTACCCCCAACAGGGAGTACTCACACACTAGTACCAGCGTTTATCACTCTCACACCAGGAGTAACTTGCGACATCGCTTCCAAGATCGCATCACCTGCCGTGTGCTAGATACTACTCACTAAGTTTGCTCTAAACCTTCTTTGCCCGTACACACCAAGGACATTTTTTATGTTTTATTCTTGCCGCTTTCACACGATTTAATTAAAGTAGGGTAGTGGTGAACCAGTAGATAACTTACCGGTATGAAAAGTTATATTTAAGGCTCCAAAACTGAATATAATTGCAAGCAGAAAAGCAGGAATATATATATATATATATATATATATATATATAATATATATATAAAGTTGCCATATTGATGAGACATGTTAATTTAACTCTGAAAAAAGACAATTTTATTCAGCTAAGAAGATGTAACTTAACTGCGGAATCTTAGTACTACGCTGATTTACCGGTAAGTCTTTTGGAGGTACAGTAGCGATAATGGATTATCAATGATTTTGTAAAGGTGTAGGGGGTTGACGAAAATTCATTCCATCCCCAACAGCAGGATTGGCGTCCAACAAGCTAAAGACAAACTGGTGATCAGAACAAAACTTAAAAGGTATCATGCTTTTGAAGGAATTAATGGGGGTTCTTTTAGCCGTCTGCGTGACCAAAAGCATATCTCATATGCTGATTATAATCATTTACGGGTAACAGAATTGAAACACGACAGACGCCCTGGCACGGAAATAGTTGCTAAATATTCCTTAAATACAAGAGATGTTTCCTAATCTGATTATATTCGTAATGTGCTAGAAAATCATAAAGCAAGGGTGTCCTGATATGCAGGGTGCTACTGAATCTTATTAACAATTTATTACAGGAAGCACGTCTGTCGACAGCAAGAATAAAGTATGTCATCCCGATCCTAAAGGAGTTGATCGATGATCTTTCTAAAAATGTCACTAATATTTTTCAAGTCATTTCACTACGAGTTCTTCTTGAATGCAACAAAAATATGACCTCTTAATAGCCAAATGCATTATCATGTTAAAAATCTCACTTCTTATTCACTGACTGACCGACTTGAAACTCCTTGCCCTTTTGTATGATGTAGAGTGCATTTTTGTTGGTTAACTACTCCTAGACATCACTTGTACTTTTAATGTCATACGGTATCGCTTGGTAACAGCCGAGGCAGTTTCTTGGTGTCATTCTATACAAGACTATATAATAATGAGGCACCATGACCAGCAAGACTCGTGAAGCCAATGAGTGGAGCTAACGGCAAAAACAGCGTGATAAAAACTAAGAATTTCGTTGGATAAACGCACAGGGACGTCCAAGGTTCAAATGATATAATGTGCATAAAGTCCAGAGTCCCGAACACCGAAAGGCTTGCACAGTCTAGCTTTAGGCATTTGGACTAAAATACCTTTTCAATAAAAGTGAAACTACTCGTAAGGTCCCGCAATCCATCGTAGGAGTTGAGAAATCAGATAGGAAAAGTATCGATTTCTTTTCTTTCATCAGTCATAACTACAAAACAAAACACGTACACGAGTGTTGCGTATCAAAACGTTTCTGAAACAGGAAGGTGCTTTTTCATACTTAGAACAAAATTCAGCAACAGTCGTTGACTTACAGCACAGAAACATTCTCAGATATCTTCTCAGATATGTAAAACTAAGTTTTCATGTTGCTCCATTCCACGTAAGCATTTTAAGTATGCTGTATCAATAATCGGGGAAGTCATTATCATGTAGCTAGAAGTAGTTTAATAATATAGCTAATCATACTAGCTTCCATAAAAAGATAACTAAAAAATTATCCTAAATTGTTAAGACGAAGAAATGAAAAAGTGTAGTCACAAGAGGTAAAAGAGAACAGAAACAAGAGAACATTTGCGATGAAAGGAATTTCAGAGTTTTATACCTAGTACTACTTTCCACACTGTACTAGCGAAATGTTTGTAGGTGGTGGAATGCAGTAATGGGTATAGGACTCTGAGTCTCCTGCCGTCTCTCTCTCTCTCTCTCTCTCTCTTGTTTCTGGACTTTTTCCATTCCTAGATTTGAACCTTAATCTTTGAATAAAATGATTGTCTTCAAGTTTATTAAACTAACAGCTCTGTATTCTTAAACATAGTTTTGAATACATCCGTGGCTACATTGAAGTCAATAAAACATATGATACTACATGTGGAATAGCAGAGTAATTTCTTTGTGTACTGCACCACCTCCTTTCCACCACACTAACATCATTACTACATCGCCACACTTGCACCACTCACACCCTCGTCCATCGTTAGCACTCTCAGCATCACTTTAGCACTAACGGTTCATCGACAGCACTGCCACAATAGCACCATTAGCAACTACTCTCTTGAACCACACTGCCATCAGAACCACCAGTGCCTAGAATACGACTACAGTAATCTCCTGACTGCACTAACGCCATCCCATATCTATAGAGAAAAGAAAAGTTTGTAAAATTCTTGACGATTTAACTTGTTTCTTAAACTGGCTTCGTGGCATAATATTCCTCATCCATAAATTATTTCTCAGCACTGACTTTGGTTAAAAGAATCAGATGATTACCTAAAGTTCCACCTGTCATGGGGTTAACAGGAGTTTAAAGAAAAAAAAAAAAAAGATTCTGAAAGCATGATTGCAAAGCTGATTGCATGAGCATGGAGTACTTCTCTGTGCAGTTGTACATTTGATTTTTTAATCGATGTCTGCACAATGAACAGAGTCTTCACACGTTACGTGGATGTGAATGACATCACTGTATATAACAGTTTTCTTCTGGAAAGCTATAGAGTCGTTGCCTCCTTTAATGTTCACTGACGTAATTGTGGAGAACCTACTTTGACAATGTAGGAGAATAAAAACAGCAACAACAACGTGACACTGAGAATAACCATGAATGACAGTACCATTTATCTATATTAACAGAAATCTTGTCGATATATATATATATATATATATATTGTTACGGAACAGAGAGAGATAATGAACACTTCAAGTGAGAATACTAAAATCACTACTGTCCCGCAAAGTTACAGATTCAAAACAAGAGTTAGGTAAAATTACAAGTTAAAGTTTAATGTTCAAACTAAGAACTAAACATTCAGGACTCATAAGGATAATGTAATGGCAAAACAGGTTACATATATGGTTAACTGCAACAGCCTCTATTAACACGAAATTAGCAAGAGTAAATTTTTCTAAGTCAGCCCTGATAAAATGAGAAAACCGGATAATGCTCAGTTAATGCAAGATATATTAATACAGATACAAAATATTATTAATAATGGCTGACATCAAAAACTCCACATGAATCACAAAAACCTTACCGGTCCCACGAATCAACACCTTAGGCCATACAGTACAAGAAAAATGGTAACAACACTTATACTCAAATTATACAGCAGCTACATGGTTGGAGACTTCCTGAGCACTCACAAAAATAATACACTATACAGGGGAGGACAGAGATGTGAACCAAATGAGGAGTAGATCTAAGTGGCAATAATGCAGAGACTGAGCTCATTATATAGGGGGCTGGCAGAGCTTGATTCAACTTGCAAGAACGACGCGGAAATGAAGGCACAGGGGAGGGAGAGTTGACAGTCCTGCTCTGAACAACAGAAAGAACAACTTACTCTACTATAAGGGGGAGAAGGGGTGTGTGAGGAAGAACACGCAAGCCTGGTCACTATGGAAGCCACGAGGCGAATCCTGATCAAACATCCAGCATACTGTACGTTAGAATTATGCAAAGGATGATGAAATCATAGGCTATGAAACACCTCCCCACAAAGAAAAAGAAATTTACAAAGGAAATTTCTTATTACTCTAAAACAATCTGTCTAAAGTCTAGATAAGCAATCTGCAATAACATTTTCTTTCCCCTTGACATGTTGTATGTCTAATGAATACTCCTGAAGAAGTAGACTCCATCTTGTAAATCTCTGATTTTTATCTTTAAACTTACTAAGGAATTTCAGTGGGTTATGATCGGTATAAATGACTATGGGGTCAAAACCAGAACACAAATAAAATGAAAAATGCTGTAAACCCAAAATCAAGGCCAAAAGCTCTTTCTCAATAGTTGAGTAGTTCTTTTGAGGTGGAGTGAACTTCTTACTGTAATAAGATACAGGGTGTTCAATACCCTGATCATCCTCTTGCAGCAAAACAGCCCCAGCTCCTGTATCACTTGTGTCAACAGCCATCTTAAAAGGCTTAGCAAAATATGGAGTAGCGAGCACTGGCTGACTTAATAGGATAGCTTTAAGTTTGTTGAAAGAGGATTCACAGTTATCGGTCCAGACAAATTTAACTCCCTTTTTCAGTAAGCCTGTAAGTGGTGATACAAGAATTGAAAAGTTAAGAACAAATCTTCTGTAATAACCTACAATTCCCAAAATTCTTTGTAGCTCTTTCCTACTTTTAGGTCAGGGAAGATCACTTATAACCTGAACTATAGCTCCTGGTGGTGCAACGTGTCCATCACCAATTACGTACCCAGGGTACTGAACTTTAGCTTGACCAAACTCACACTCTGATAAATTAGCTACAAGATTAGCCTGAACCAAACGCTCAAGAAATTTACTGACATGGCATAGGTGATCTTTCCAGTTGTCACTGAAGATTAATACATCATCAATATAAACAACACACCCTGCCAAACCCTCTGTTACAACATTCATGAGCTTCTGAAAAGTGGCTGATGCATTCTTCATACCATATGGCATTACAGAACATGCAAAAGAATTTCCTAGTGTTACAAAATATGAGCTCTCCCTAGCACATTCAGTCATAGGAACTTGCCAGTATCCCTTTAACAAATCAAACTTACTCATGTACCTAGCCTTTCCGATCTTGTCTATGCAATCTTCCACGCGAGGGAGAGGGTAAGTGTCTGTTTTGGTGATCTGATTAACACGTCTGTAGTCGATGCAAAGCCACTGTGACCCACCTGGCTTAGGGACTAGAGTGACAGGAGAACTCCACTCGCCCTGACAGGGCTCAATCATCTTGTGGTCCAACAGGTAGCCAAGCTCCTTCTGGATGAGAGGAACTTTCACTGGGTTCACACGGTAAGGAGGCAGTTTAATTGGGTTTGCGTCTCCAACATCGACATCATGCATCAACACAGTGGTTCTTCCTGGAGTGGCACGGAACACTTGCGGGTACTCCTGCAGTAATGCCGAAAACTCCTGCCTTTCCTCGGGAGGTAGATGAGAAAGCTTAGTCTGGAGATCATTCATGATATCAGGATTCTTCCCCAAACTATCACTCAGGCTCATGCTGCATGGGAGAACTTCACTTGCAGACTCGGGTGGAACAGCTACAGTGCAGTGTGGGTTATTTTCATCCTGCCTGTGATATAAATTTAGCATGTTGATGTAACAAAGTTGCTTGTTCTTTATATGATCTGGTGTGGCGATGACATAGTTGACATCACTGAGTTTCTTCTCCACGAAATAAGGACCACTAAACTTGGCTTGAAGAGGTTGCCCATGCACCGGTAGCAGAATCAAAACCTGATCTCCTGGCTGAATGTGGCGTAACCTGGACTTCTTATCATACCAAGTCTTCATCTTCGCCTGAGCAGCTCCTAAATTCTCTCTCGCCAGCTGTAAAGCAGTGGACAACAGTTCTTTGAACTTCATCACATACTACAGCAGGTTGATGTCATCTTCCTCCGACAGCCAGCATTCCTTGAGTAGCTTAAGGGGTCCTCTTACTTCATGGCCAAACAGTAGTTCAAAGGGTGAGAAGCCCAGTGATTCATTTGGAGATTCTCTTGCGGCAAATACAACGAATGGAAGACCTTTATCCCAGTCTTTCTGATGTTCCAAACAGTATTTCTTGAGCATCGATTTGAGTGTTTGATGATATCTCTCTAACACTCCTTGGGTCTGGGGATGGTAAGCTGAAGACGTGATCTGGGTGATGTCCAACTCTTTCAGAGACTGCTTGAAAACATTTGACATGAAATTACTTCCCCGGTCTGACTGTACCTCCTTGGGCAGACCAAACTTGGTGAAGAACCCTAGCATTTCCTTAACCACGTTCTTTGCGGAGATATTTCTAAGTGGAATGGCTTCAGGATAACGAGTAGCCATATCAATCAGGGTCAACACATAAGAAAATCCTAAAGAAGTCATAGGAAGAGGGCCCACAATATTCACCAACACACGGGTGAATGGCGCCTCAAAAGGAGGAATGGGTCGGTCTGATTACACTTCCCCACAACTTGACAGGTGTGACAAGACTTACAATACCAGGAAACATCTCTGAAGATACCTGGCCAGTAGAAGTGTTTCAAAATGCGTGGCATAGTCTTCCTCACTCCAAGGTGTCCTGCCAAACTGGAATCATGAGCCACTCTAATGATATCCTGCCTGCAAACATGAGGGATGACAACTTGATGTACAACCTCCCATTCACAGTCGGCTGATGCTGTTGGGGGTCTCCACTTCCTCATAAGTACTCCTGACTTTATATAATAACAAGTAGAAGCACCAGCTGACTCTTCCTCACTGTAAGCAGAGTTAGCTAGACCTTTCAACTCAGGGTCAGCAACCTGCAACTCAACCAACTCTTGACGAGACAAATTACCAACACTACGGGGTACTGCCTCATCTGGTGAGTGGTCCAAATTAGCAAGAAAAGTGTCAGCAAGGATAACATCATCATTATCACTATCCTTTAAGTCACCAGTAACTTTAGACTTAGCCCTAGTGACAGCACATGCAGAGAATACATCAGGGATATCACAATCCTAGGTCACAGTCACTGGTTCACTGTACAACTGAGGAGCTGGACACACTTGACTTCCACCAATATCATTTCCAAGTAAGAAAGTTACACCTGACATTGGGAGTGTCTCAATCAACCCAACCATAACGGAACCATTAACAAAACCAGACTCTAAATTCACTCTGCACAGAGGGTCAGAGAAGTAATTATTCCCTACACCTTGTAAGATTACAGTTTCATCAGAGGAATTAACATTAGAGCCTAGAACACTGGTCAGCATAAGGGATTGGCAAGCACCTGTATCACGATATATTTGAACTGATTTCCTGTCATTACTGTCCAGAGGACTGACAAAACCATCAGACAGGAAATTAGCACATGAACTCTTGAGAGTGTCACCCACGTTACTGCTCAAAAGAGGAGCTCCATCATGAGAATTTAATTTACCCCTCAAAGCAGGTTCAGTTAACTCGGTTAAAGAATTCTGGGAACTCTCAAGGGTGGACACTAGACCAATTGACTGAATATTTAAAGAATCCTTTTGTTCACATCACGCTATCGCCTGAAACATTTCTCCGTAGTATGACCAAGCTTACTACAATAAGTACATTTACTTTTCTGAAATCTAGAGGTGAAGCTGGTATTTACTTCCTGAGAAACATCATCTTTATTCTCTTTCCTGTTACCTGTACTCTGAGTAGAGGCAACGTACTTACTCTCAGCTTTCTTTTTTTCTTTAGAATATCTTTTGTGAGTGAGAACATATTCATCAGCTAAAACTGCAGCATCAGACAAATTATCTATTCTTTTCTCATCAAGATATAGGCTTACATCTTTATTAATACACCTTTTGAAGTCCTCCAGCAAAATCATCTGCTTAAATTTATCAAAATCAGAATTTAAATTCTTAGAATTTAACCACTGCTCTAACAGATCTTCTTTGATTTTTGCATACTCAACATGGGATTGCTTATCTTGCTTATAAGTTGTCCTAATTTTTACTCTATAGGCTACAGGAACAAGCTCATAGGCCTTAAGAGTCAAGCTCTTAACTACATCATAATTATCAGATTGATCCTGAGGCAAAGATGCATAAGTTACTTGAGCTTTACCGGTGAGAACAGTCTGAAGGAGTACTGGCCAATACTTTTTGGGCCAATTAAAACCTGTAGCTACCCTCTCAAACAACTGAAAATACTTTGTTAAATCAGATTCATTAAAAGGAGGGATAAATCTAACATTTTTAGCCACATCAAAATCATCAGAGTTAGATGATCCAGTTCCACCTTGTTTCATGCGATACTCATGGTCTGCCTGAATCCTAGCAAGTTCAATTTGCGCCTCCTGAATACGAGCCTGAGACTCAGCCTGTGCCTGTGCCTCCTGAATACGAGCCTGAGACTCAGCCTGTGCCTGTGCCTCCTGAATACGAGTCTGAGACTCAGCCTGTGCCTGTGCCTCCTGAATACGAGCCTGAGACTCAGTCTCCTTAGCACGTGCCTGAAACTCAACCTCCTTAGCACGAGCCTCCTGCAGGGCTAGCTGTAACTTAGCTATTTCAATCTGCGTTTGCTCATCTGGAGGAGTTACATCAAACAAGCTTTTATTAATCATGCCAACAATTTGATCTTTAAAATGATGAGAGCGAACAGCAATTCCCAATTGTTGAGCAACAAGCTTAAATTCATTCTTTGTTCTGTTTTCTACATCACACACTGTTTGCACATTTGACAGAAAATCTTTGGCTTCATCAAGCTGAGTAATAGTAGACATCATGAATAAATCACAGTCACAAAATATCAAGCAATATCCTTATGATAATATCCTGAATATCCTGGCGAGGTCGCCAAATTTATGTTATGGAACAGAGAGAGATAATGAACACTTCAAGTGAGAATACTAAAATCACTACTGTCCTGCAAAGTTCCAGGTTCAAAACAAAAGAGTTAGGTAAAATTACAAGTTAAAGTTTAATGCTCAAACTAACAACTAAACATTCAGGACTCATAAGGATAATGTAATGGCAAAACAGGTTACATATATGGTTAACTGCAATAGCCTCTATTAGCACGAAATTAGCAGGAGTAAATTTTTCTAAGTCAGCCCTAATAAAATAAGAAAATCGGATAATGCTTAATTAATGCAAGATATATTATTACAGATACAAAATATTATTAATAATGGCTGACATCAAAAACTCCACATGAATCACAAAAACCTTACCGGTCCCACGAATCAACACCTTAGGCCATACAGTACAAGAAAAATGGTAACAACACTTATACTCAAATTATACAGCAGCTAGATGGTTAGAGACTTCCTGAGCACTCACAAAAATAATACACTATACAGGGAAGGACAGAGATGTAAACCAAATGAGGAGTAGATCTAAGTGACAATAATGCAGAGACTGAGCTCATTATATAGGGGACTGGCAGGGCTTCATTCAACTTGCAAGAACGACGCGGAAATGAAGGTACAGGGGAGGAAGACTTGACAGTCCTGCTCTGAACAACATAAAGAACGACTTACTCTACTATAAGGGGGAGAAGGGGGGAGTGAGGTAGAACATGCAAGCCTGGTCACTATGGAAGCCACGAGGCGAATCGTGATCAAACATGCAGCATACTGTACGTTAGAATTATACAAAGGATGATGAAATCATAGGGTATGTAACAATATATATATATATACATATATATATATATATATATATATATATATATATATATATATATATATATATATATATATTGTTACATAGCCTATGATTTCATCATCCTTTGTGTAATTTTAACGCACAGTATGCTGCATGTTTGATCACGAGTATGTTCTGCCTCAGTCCCCCCCTTCTACCGTTATAGTTGAGTAAGTCGTCCTTTCTGTTGTTCAGAGCAGGATTGTCAACTCTTTGTCCCCATGGCTTCATTGGCGCGTCCTTCTTACAAGTTGTATCAAGCTCTGCTGGCCCCTATATAATGAGCTCAGTCTATACATTAATTGCCACTTAGATCTACTCCTCATTTTGTTCACATCTCTGTCCTTCCCTGTACAGTTATTATTATTGAGAGTTCTCAGGAAGTCTCCAACCATCTAGCAGCTGTGTAATTTGAGTATGACTGTTATTGCATTTTTTCTTGCACTGTGAAGCGTAAGGTGTTAATTTGTAGGCCTAGTAAGGTTCTTTTGTGATTAATGTAAATTTTCATGTCAGCCAATTGTTAATAATAGTTTATATCTGTAATAATTTATCTTGCATTGACTGAGCATTACCCAGTGTATTTTCATTTTATCAGGACTGACTTAGATAAATTTACTCTTGCCAATTTCGTGTTAATAGAGGCTATTGCAGTTAATCATATAATTAACCTGTTTTTTGCCATTACATTATCCTTATGAGTCCTGAATGTTTTGTTGTTAGTTTCTGCATTAAACTTTAACTTGTAATTTTATCTAACTCTTTGGTTTGAACCTGGAACTTTACGGGACAGTAGTGATTTTTAGTATTCTCACTTAAAGTGTACATTATCTTTCTCTGTTCCGTAACATAAATTTGGCGACCTCTTATCAGGATATTCAGGATATTATCATAAGGATATTGCTTGATATTTTGTGACTGTTACTTATTCATGATGTCTACTATTACTACGCTTAATGAAGCCAAAGATTTTTTGTCAAATGTGCAAACAGTGTGTGATGTAGAAAACAGAACAAAGAATGAACTTAAGCTTGTTGCTCAACAATTGGGAATTGCAGTTCACTCTCATCATTCTAAAGATCAAATTGTTGGCATGATTAATAAAAGCTTGTTTAATGTAACTCCTCGAAATGAGCAAACGCAGATTGATTTACCTAAGTTACAGCTAGCCCTGCAGGAGGCTCGTGTTAAGGAGGCTGAATTTCAAGCACGTGCTAAGGAGGCTGAGTCTCAGGCTAAGGAGGCGGAGTCTCAGGCTCGAATTCAGGAGGCTGAATTTCAGGCAAATCCTAAGGAGGCGGGGTCTCAGGCTCGTATTCAGGAGGCACAGACACAGGCACAAATTGAACTTGCCAGGATTCAGGCAGACCATGAGTATCGCATGAAACAAGGTGGAACTGGATCATCTAGCTCTGATGATTTTGATGTGGCTAAAAATGTTAAACTTGTCCCTCCTTTTAATGAATCTGATTTAACATAGTATTTTCAGTTGTTTGAGAGGGTAGCTACAGGTTTTAATTGGCCCAAAGGGTATTGGCCAGTACTCCTTCAAACTGTTCTCACCGGTAAAGCTCAAGTAACTTATGCATCTTTGCCTCAGGATCAATCTGATAATTATGATGTAGTTAAGAGCTTGATTCTTAAGGCCTATGAGCTTGTTCCTGAAGCCTATAGAGTAAAATTTAGGACAACTTACAAGGAAGATAAAAAATCCCATGTTGAGTATGCAAAAATCAAAGAAGATCTGTTAGAGCAGTGGTTAAATTCTAAGAATGTGGATCCTGATTTTGGTAAATTTAAGCAGATGATTTTGCTGGAGGACTTCAAGAGGTGTATTTACAAAGATGTAAGCCTATATCTTGATGAGAGAACAATAGATAATTTGTCTGATGCTGCAGTTTTAGCTGATGAGTATGTTCTCACTCACAAAAGATATTCTAAAGAAAAAAGGAAAGCTGACAGTAAGTATGTTGCCTCTACTCAGAGTACAGGTAACAGGAAAGAGAATAAAGATGATGTTTCTCAGGAAGTAAATACCAGCTCCACCTCTAGATTTCAGAAAAGTAAATGTACTTATTGTAGTAAGCTTGGTCATACTACGGAGAAATGTTTCAGGAGACAGCGTGATGTGAACAAAAAGGAGTCTTTAAATATTCAGTCAATTGGTCTACTGTCCACTCTTGAGAGTTCCCAGAATTCTTTAACTGAGTTAACTGAACCTGCTTTAAGGGGTAACTTAAATTCTCATGATGGAGCTCCTCTTTTGAGCAGTAACTTGGGTGACACTCTCAAGAGTTCATGTGCTAATTTCCTGTCTGAAGGTTTTGTCAATCCTCTGGACAGTAATGACAGGAAATCAGTTCAAATATATCGTGATACAGGTGCTTGCCAATCCCTTATGCTGACCAGTGTTCTAGGCTCTAATGTTAATTCCTCTGATGAAACTGTAATATTACAAGGTGTAGGGAATAATTACTTCTCTGTCCCTCTGTGCAGAGTGAATTTAGAGTCTGGTTTTGTTAATGGTTCCGTTATGGTTGGGTTGGTTGAGACACTCCCAATGTCAGGTGTAACTTTCTTACTTGGAAATGATATTGGTGGAAGTCAAGTGTGTCCAACTGCTCAGTTGTCTAGTGAGCCAGTGGCTGCGACCCAGGATTGTGATGTCCCTGATGTGTTCCCTGCATGTGCTGTCACTAGGGCTAAGTCTAAAGTTACTGGTGACTTAAAGGATAGTGATGATAATGATGTTATCCTAGCTGACACTTTTCTTGCTAATTTGGACCACTCACCAGATGAGGCAGTACCCCGTAGTGTTGATAATTTGTCTCGTCAAGAGTTGGTTGAGTTGCAGGTTGCTGACCCTGAGTTGAAATGTCTAGCTAACTGCTTACAGTGAAGAAGAGTCAGCCGGTGCTTCTACTTGTTATTATGTAAAGTCAGGAGTACTTATGAGGAAGTGGAGACCCCCAACAGCATCAGCCGACTGTGAATGGGAGGTTGTACATCAAGTTGTCATCCCTCGTGTTTGTAGGCAGGATATCATTAGAGTGGCTCATGATTCCAGTTTGGCAGGACACCTTGGAGTGAGGAAGACTGTGGCACGCATTTTGAAACACTTCTACTGGCCAGGTATCTTCAGGGATGTTTCCTGGTATTGTAAGTCTTGTCACACCTGTCAAGTTGTGGGGAAGTTTAATCAGACCGAAAAGGTTGCACCTCTAGTTCCCATTCCTCCTTTTGAGGCACCTTTCACCCGTGTGTTGGTGGATATTGTGGGCCCTCTTCCTAAGACTTCTTCAGGATTTTCTTATGGTTGACCTGATTGATATGGCTACTCGTTATCCTGAAGCCATTCCACTTAGAAATATCTCAGCAAAGAACGTGGTTAAGGAAATGCTAGGGTTCTTCACCAAGTTTGGTCTGCCCAAGGAGGTACAGTCAGACCGGGGAAGTAATTTCATGTCAAATGTTTTCAAGCAGTCTCTGAAAGAATTGGGCATCACCCAGATCACGTCTTCAGCTTACCATCCCCAGACCCAAGGAGCGTTGGAGAGATATCATCAAACACTCAAATAGATGCTCAAGAAATACTGTTTGGAACATCAGAAAGACTGGGATAAAGGTCTTCCATTCGTTGTGTTTGCCGTAAGAGAATCTCCAAATGAATCTCTGGGCTTCTCACCTTTTGAACTACTGTTTGGCCATGAAGTAAGAGGACCCCTTAAGCTACTCAAGGAATGCTGGCTGTCGGAGGAAGATGACATCAACCTGCTGGAGTATAAGTTGAAGGTCAAAGAACGGCTGTCCACTGCTTTACAGCTGGCGAGAGAGAATTTAGGAGCTGCTCAGGAGAAGATGAAGACTTGGTATGATAAGAAGTCCAGGTTACGCCACTTTCAGCCAGGAGATCAGGTTTTGATTCTGTTACCAGTTGATGGGCAACCTCTTCAAGCCAAGTTTAGTGGTCCTTATTTCGTGGAGAAGAAACTCAGTGATGTCAACTATGTCATCGCCACACCAGATCGTAGAAAGAACAAGCAACTTTGTCACATCAACATGCTAAAGTTATATCATAGGCGGGACGAAAATAATCCAGTCTGCACTGTAGCTGTTCCACCCGAGTCTGCAAGTGAAGCTCTCCCATGCAGTATGAGCCTGAGTGATAGTTTGGGGAAGAATCCTGATATCATGAATGATCTCCAGACTAAGCTTTCTCATCTACCTCCCGAGGAAAGGCAGGAGTTATTGGCATTACTGCAGGAGTACCCACAAGTGTTCCGTACCACTCCAGGAAGAACCACTGTGTTGATACATGATGTCGATGTTGGAGACGCAAAGCCAATTAAATTGCCTCCTTACCATGTGAACCCAGTGAAAGTTCCTCTCATCGAGAAGGAGCTTGGCTACCTGTTGGACCACAAGATGATTGAGCCCTGTCAGAGCGAGTGGAGTTCTCCTGTCACTCTACTGTAGTCCCTAAGCCAGGTGGGTCACAGCGGCTTTGCATCGACTACAGACGTGTTAATCAGATCACCAAAACAGACACTTACCCTCTCCCTCGCGTGGAAGATTGCATAGACAAGATCGGAAAGGCTAGGTACATAAGTAAGTTTGATTTGTTAAAGGGATACTGGCAAGTACCTATGACTGAACGTGCTAGGGAGATCTCATGTTTTATAACACTAGGAAAGACTTTTGCATGTTCTGTAATGCCATATGGTATGAAGAATGCACCAGCCACATTTCAGAAGCTCATGAATGTTGTAGCAGAGGGTTTGGCAGGGTGTGTTGTTTATATTGATGATGTATTAATCTTCAGTGACAACTGGAAAGATCACCTATGCCATGTCAGTAAATTTCTTGAGCGTTTGGTTCAGGCTAATCTTGTAGCTAATTTATCAAAGTGTGAGTTTGGTCAAGCTAAAGTTCAGTACCTTGGGTATGTAATTGGTGATGGACATGTTGCACCACCATGAGCTAAGGTTCAAGTTATAAGTGATCTTCCCAGACCTAAAAGTAGGAAAGAGCTACAAAGATTTTTGGGAATGGTAGGTTATTACAGGAGATTTGTTCTTAACTTTTCTATTCTTGTATCACCACTTACAGACCTACTGAAAAAGGGAGTTAAATTTGTCTGGACCGATAACTGTGAATCCTCTTTCAACAAACTTAAAGCTATCCTATTGAGTCAGCCAGTGCTCGCTACTCCAAATTTTGCTAAGCCTTTTAAGATGGCTGTTGATGCAAGTGATACAGGAGCTGGGGCTGTTTTGCTGCAAGAGGATGATCAGGGTATTGAACATCCTGTATCTTATTACAGTAAGAAGTTAACTCCACCTCAAAAGAACTACTCAACTGTTGAGAAAGAGCTTTTGGCCTTGATTTTGGGTTTACAGCACTTTTCATTTTATTTGTGTTCTGGTTTTGACCCCATAGTCATTTATACCGATCATAACCCACTGAAATTCCTTAGTAAGTTTAAAGATAAAAATCAGAGATTTACAAGATGGAGTCTACTTCTTCAGGAGTATTCATTAGACATACAACATGTCAAGGGGAAAGAAAATGTTATTGCAGATTGCTTATCTAGACTTTACACAGATTGTTTTAGAGTAATAAGAAATTTCCTTTGTAAATTTCTTTTTCTTTGTGGGGAGGTGTTACATAGCCTATGATTTCATCATCCTTTGTGTAATTTTAACGCACAGTATGCTGCATGTTTGATCACGAGTGTTTTCTGCCTCAGTCCCCCCCTTCTACCGTTATAGTAGAGTAAGTCGTCCTTTCTGTTGTTCAGAGCGGGATTGTCAACTCTTTGTCCCCATGGCTTCATTTGCGCGCCCTTCTTACAAGTTGTATCAAGCTCTGCTGGCCCCTATATAATGAGCTCAGTCTCTACATTAATTGCCACTTAGATCTACTCCTCATTTTGTTCACATCTCTGTCCTCCCCTGTACAGTTATTATTATTGAGAGTTCTCAGGAAGTCTCCAACCATCTAGCAGCTGTGTAATTTGAGTATGACTGTTATTGCATTTTTTCTTGTACTGTGTAGCGTAAGGCGTTAATTTGTAGGCCTAGTAAGGTTCTTTTGTGATTAATGTAAAGTTTCATGTCAGCCAATTGTTAATAATAGTTTGTATCTGTAATAATTTATATTCATTAACTGAGCCTTACCCAGTGTATTTTCATTTTATCAGGGCTGACTTAGATAAATTTACTCTTGCTAATTTCGTGTTAATAGAGGCTATTGCAGTTAATCATATATTTAACCTGTTTTTTGCCATTACATTATCCTTATGAGTCCTGAATGTTTTGTTGTTAGTTTGTGCATTAAACTTTAACTTGTAATTTTATCTAACTCTTTTGTTTTGTACCTGGAACTTTACGGGACAGTAGTGATTTTTAGTATTCTCACTTAAAGTGTACATTATCTTTCTCTGTTCCGTAACAATATATATATATATATATATATATATATATATATATATATATATATATATATATATATATATATATATATATATATATATATATATATATATATATATATATATTCTAAGTGCAGATCTCTCAAAGAAAAATAAACCAACGATTAACTACCAAAATGTCAATCAGCCTTAAAACCAGTACCACATGACGAAGCAAACCCACCTCCTGTTCCACCACCGACGGTCACAGACAAAAGTTCTTTTGAAGATCCTATTAAAGATTCAGCTACTAAAGAGGACTCAGAGAAACATAACCCTTATGTTCCATATGCAGATAGTCCCCACATGTAGTAAGTCAAGCAGAGTTAAATGATTTGGTGCGCGATTTGGAATTAACATAAGAAAAGGCAGAGTTGCTTGGTTCCAGACATCAAGAATGAAGTCATCTGTATCCAAGCACCAAAGTTTCATAGTTTAGTCATCATCATTTGAAGTTTTCATCTTTTTTCTTGTAGGAGAAAAGTGTTTGCTTGTGCAGTGATATCAGTGGTCTGATGCAAGTTTTTTTTTTTTTTTTTTTTTTTTTAATGGCTATCGGCCATAACATTGGCCATTAAGCCAAAATGTCGTACACTGTACACAGTATAAACCAAAGTGTCATACACTGTTCATATATACATAAACACACTTTTACATATATGAAAACACAATATCCAGACAGTCCACAGCACAGAAGACAATCAGGAGCAGTAGAGCAGGAAGGCATGGGCAGCAAAAGTGACGGCTGGGACTAAACCGTGGAGGCAGCAGAGTCTGAGTCTGAGTCGGAACCTGCGGCAAGATGAGACTGCACGGCCCCGAGGGTGTAGGAAAGTATACGACACTCCTCGGGGTCGGTAACAGTCTTGAGGGACCCCCGGCGCAGCTCGGTGAAGGAGAGCAACGCCTGCCGGTAGTCCCCCTTGGAAAACTCTTGCTCGCCAGACTCCACTGGTGCCGTGTCCTCATAGTGGAGGAGCTGGTTCTCCAGTATCTCGAGGCCAAGAGGGGGCAGGGAGGAAAAGTCTCCCCAAGAGAGTTGCCGGACCGAACTAGAGGACCTGGCACTCTTCGCTCCCTGGTCCGTTGATGATGGAGGAGGCACAGCAGGAGTCACCTCTTCAGATACAGGTGCGTCAGAAGCAGCCTCAGGTGGAGATGAGGATTCATCATCCCCAACCTCCATGGGAACCTCAGGTACGGGCTGAGAGGCAGACTGGCGGGAGACATCATGCCCCGACAGCTGAATCCTCGTCGGTGGAGTGGAAGGCTGCAGCTGCAGCACCCGCAGTACCAAGGAGGTGGGAGTCGAAGAGGGCTGACGGTGACAATGAAGAGGACGAGGACAAGGAGCTCCCCTCCCAGGCCTACTCTGTGCCATGGGTGTGGAAGAAAAAGACTCTGGGATGGATATGGCAGGGAGCCCGTTGGCCTGGAAAATGACGGGCAGGCGCCGAGCAAAAACCGCCATATCTCCCCCCGAAAACGCCTTAGCAACCTCCACACACATGGTGATGATGGTAGAGGCAGAGGAGGCAGGGAAGGAGGCAGGAACATCAAATGGTGGCCGCTGCCTCTGACGACGACGACGGGGGAGGGCATGGGGCGAGCCCTGAACTGCCTGGCCTGCAGGGCCGGTGACAAAGGCAGCTGTGGGGCCCTTAGCATCCTCCTGTATAACAAATTCTACCTCCTCGCCAGCAGCAACAGACGGCACAGGGTGGGCAGGGTTTGGGGCCACAATGGAGGAGCAGTGAAGGAACACATCCCCCCCCGCATCCCGGCGTGTGATGAAGCCGTAGCCCTTCCGGACGTGGAACCACTTGACCTGCCCCACAACTTTGGTCATCATGGTCCTCCTAGTGGATTCCTCAGCTCCTGGATCCTATCCGTCCCGCTGGAGTGAGAATCTCCACTCGAAGCGAGGGTGTGTGTGTCTCACTTGAGGTACTGGTTTCTCACTCCTCACTCTTAACTTGCCAACGCCTCGTCTCACTATCCCCCCAGTGCAGGTGGTGGAGTCCACATATAGGAGGTGGCGCCACAGGAGGCAGCAGGGTGGGGGTCGGGGACCTGGGAGACAGGAGGAGGGAGGTGGGTGAGGAAGGGGGCAATAGTGTTCAAACGGGGCTAGAGGAAAGGGATGATGGGGTAGGGGAAGGAGGACTTTGGTAGGCGACAAGAGCTACAGTGGGAAGGATAGATTGCAAGGTGGCGACTGGGCCAAATCAGTGTTTCATGGAGAACATGGAATTTTACAGTCAGACCATGAAACCCTGATGCAAGAGAGATTGGGTGTGGCTATGATCCCAAAGAGTGGAGACTTTTCAGTGACTCCAGTAAAGTGAGTCTTAAAGCTGTCTTACTGTGCAAGGGCAAGAAAAAACCTTCAATACTTTTAGCACATGCCACAGGTCTTAAAGGGACTTATGAATCCATGGAACTGCTATTAAGGCTCATCAAATACAAGGAGTGCACACTTGGAATATTTGTGGCAACCTTAGAGATCTATCCTTGCTCTTGGTCTATAGTTGGGCTACACGAAACATAATTATGTGCTTTGTGTGTCTCTGGAATAACAGAGATGATAAGAACTACTACAAAAAGCATGAATGGCCATCCAAAACTGAACATGTTGGTCAAGATAATGCACAGCCTACAATATCCAGCACCGGTTGATTCTCTGAAAATACATCTTTTTACATTCACATTTTGACTTCTTCCCTGTGAACCTTGGTGCTGCAAGTGACTAGCATGGTAAGTGTTTTCATCAGATCTCTGTTGTGGAAGGCATGTATCAAAGGAACTTCAACTCGGATATGATGAGTGATTGTTGTTGGTTCCTACAACGAGACAGCACTTATCCCACATACGACAAAGGATAAAACTATAACAAAGTTTCATGTCACGATAGGAATTTGCCTTTCATTAGTAACAACATCTTTGCACTTTGGGTGGATGGTTGGGTGCAGTGGTGGTAACTCTGCCAGTGAAAATCCACCTCTGTTCTAAGCCAAAATAAAGGAGGAAGGACACCCCTGTTAACATTATTTAACCCGCCCCGTCCCGGCCACTTTTCGACCACTGGTACCCCCCAATCCCTGGCATTTTTCGACCCTTTTTTTTTTTTGCTTAAACTTTCGCTTTTGGTCAGAAACAATGGCCGGTGGCAAAGAAAGTGGTCCCCGGGGTCCCTAATTAGCTTAACCAGGTATGCCTTGGTCCCACCTGGCCCCGTGTTCTCCCTATGTGGTGTGAGCATCAAACGTTTTCTATGGTATAAGTTTGGGAAACCAATGAAAGTAAGTAGAAATGAATTTATTACAAACATAAAAACATGTGATAAAAGAGTATATTGGATTTTATACAAAAATAGAGCAGAAATAAGCATTGTACCATCGTGAGAAACGAGCAAAATCGGCCAACTTGGTTTCAATGAATCGCTAACATTCTAAAATCATGATACATATAATTTTTTTTACTTACATAATACTTCTACAATAACATTATACCATTTTACATTATATTGAACTGTTTTTACGTATTCACAGGCCTTTTGATAACATTTAGCGTAATGCTAGCGCTTATTTACGTAGTGAGTGAACTCGCTGTGACTGTTGTTTCAACTCATATTGTGCTTTTTCTACTTACATAATACCTTTCTAATATTATTATACACTTTTCAACTTTATAGAACTGTTTTGAGATTATTTCAGGCCTTACGTAAATATATAGCGTAATAATAGCGCATAGTAACACACACGATGAAGTCGCTATGACAACTAATTCAACTTACAACCTATTTTTGTACTTATATAATAATTCTACACTAACATTGCACATGTAAACACTTGATATAATTGATATTACATCATTTCTGAACGTACGATGGAACTTAGCGTCATATTTGCGCGTACTTACACAGGGAGTGTTATCGCGATATCATTTGTTTCATCTTACACTAGTAATCAACTGATAAAATACCTTACTACTAACATTACAACATCTTCCACTGTATATAATTCCTATCACATACTTACTGACCAGAATGTGGGTGTACTCGTGACATCAATTATGACAACTTACAGTAATGTTCAACTTATACGTTTTATTCATGCTAACATTACACCCGTTTCCACTTTATTTCCTTGCTATCACATATTTACTGACCAGATTTACACAGTGGGTGTAGTTTTGATAACAATTCTTTCCACTTACACTAATTCTCATCTTATACATTTCTTTTCTGAAAAAAATAACACCCGTTTCAACTTTATATTTGACTTAGCACCTACTGACTGGCCTTACCATTATCATGAGCGTCATTTCGCCTTCCCACACAATTTCAGAAGTGTAGGAAATTATGATATTCCTTGAAACAAGGCTGAAGGCACAACGCAACATTGCACTCGACACACTCGTATCTTGTGTCTTTTCTCTGCGTGGATGGTCTGACTGTCGAGTGCTTACATACATGGCAGCGACGCTGGGGTTTACGACGGTTTGGTTCGGAAGGGATTGCGCTGGGGTAGTGGCGGCCTGCAAGACGTAGGGGAGTCTGAGCAGCACGGGGGGCGCGGGGGCGGTGTGGGGGTCTTTCCTGGGCATGCTTGGCGATTATTTCACGTGTCAGCTCCCTCACAAACCCCTCAAAGGTCTCGGATACTCCGGTGGTCATTGCGTGCAGGTAGTGGGCGTTCAGGACCGTGATGTCGAGCAAGTGGAAAAAGAGTTTCTTGTACCACTTCATCGTGGTCCTGGCACAGCCAACACTTGAAATCATCGAGTCTGACTGATCAACTTGCCTCATGTTCAGATTATTGGCAAGTACAGACTCTGGTTTCCATACGTTGCGCCTCCTCTCGCTACGGTGATCCACGGAGTCTGTGCGGTGCATCAGGGGGCTGTGAACAGTTGATAGGAGGCAAACTTCCCTGTTGTGGTTCCACAGGGTTGCAAGGATGTTATTGGCCTGGAAGAAAACAATCGCATTCTTGTCAAGTTTCCTCCCTATCTTGACCATATGGCGACGGTTTCTCTTGACTGTACCACAGACTCCGGTGTCGTGTTGGTGGAGGAACCTAGCGAGAAGAGGGCTAGTGTACCAGTTGTCCAGGTACAACACATGACCACGATGAAGGTACTCTTCTATCATTGTCTTCACCACGGCCCCAGAGAGTCCTATACTCCGATCTTCTATTATATCTGTCTGTGCGCCCGTGTACAAGACTGTCTTGCACATAACCAGTCTTACAGTCACACATAACAAAGATCTTGAACCCGAAACGGTGTCTTTTGCTGGGTATGTACTGCCTAAAGGAAATATTGCCTCTCCACAACACAAGACTCTCGTCTATGACGAGGTCTCTGTAGGGATAAAATGAGGAGCGGAACATTTCCCGTAAATGATCAAATACCAGCCTAATTCTCCTCATTTTATCGGTGTTATTTGCATTGGCTGGATCATCTGCATCAAAAAAGTGGAGGCGGCTGAGAATAAACTGAAATCTATTATGACCCATCACCTTTCCAAAGAAAGGTGTTAGGATGATTGGGTCCGTTGTCCAGTAGGCAGGAATTTGATTTTTCCTCACCACACCCATCAAGATTACCAGGGCAAAAAATAGGAACATCTCTGATATAGTCACGGGATAGTCATACTGTTCTGCATGCTTGCTTGTGGTTCCTAGGCGTTCACTTTCAAGGCGCTGGGATTGTGAAAATATATTTGTCTGTTCTACTATGTGCCCAACAAATGCCTCACCAAAAAACAAGTTGAAAAAATCTAACCGTGACGACCCAGCATTTACACCTGGAGCCGTGCAACCTGACCGCCACTCCTCAGTGAAAGGGTGAATGATGGGAGTAAAATTACTCCCATCCTCCCAGTTCCACGTGACACCACCGTCTCCAGCCACGTCACCATCGTCCCCTTCGTCTGGGTGGGGTGGTGTGGGTGGTGGGGTTGGTTGGGGAGGTGGAGAGCGGCGCCTCTCATCACTCGCACTTCTCTTCCCTCTCCCTTTTCCTTTACCCTTTCCCTTCCCTTTCTTTCCTTTCCCCACATCCTGGGGCTGTGGGGAGGAAGTTTGTGAATATTCAGGGGCGAAAGAAGTGCTGGGGAGTGACTCAACCTCCTCTCCCCTAGGCCTATGAGCACCACGTGCTCGTGCTGCCTCCCTCACACCACTGGCCCCTTCACCCCGCACTACCCCCACACCACTCTCACTTTCACCCCGCGCTGCCGCCACAACACTTTCCCTTTCTCCCGGCAATCCCACCACACCACTTGCTACTTCCCCAGACAAAGTACTTGGAC